>NW_027254765.1:0-85000 GCF_044704955.1 Pristiophorus japonicus
GAGAGATGGTGAAAGAGTTAGGAGAGATGGTGAAAGAGTTAGGGAGAGATGGTGAAAGAGTTAGGGAGAGATGGTGAAAGAGTTAGGGAGAGATGGTGAAAGAGTTAGGGAGAGATGGTGAAAGAGTTAGGGAGAGATGGTGAAAGAGTTAGGGAGAGATGGTGAAAGAGTTAGGGAGAGATGGTGAAAGAGTTAGGGAGAGATGGTGAAAGAGTTAGGGAGAGATGGTGAAAGAGTTAGGGAGAGATGGTGAAAGAGTTAGGGAGAGATGGTGAAAGAGTTAGGGAGAGATGGTGAAAGAGTTAGGGAGAGATGGTGAAAGAGTTAGGGAGAGATGGTGAAAGAGTTAGGGAGAGATGGTGAAAGAGTTAGGGAGAGATGGTGAAAGAGTTAGGGAGAGATGGAGAAAGGTTAGGGAGAGATGGTGAAAGAGTTAGGGAGAGATGGTGAAAGAGTTAGGGAGAGATGGTGAAAGAGTTAGGGAGAGATGGAGAAAGAGTTAGGGAGAGATGGTGAAAGAGTTAGGGAGAGATGGAGAAAGAGTTAGGGAGAGATGGAAAGTGGGGATGGTGAAAGAGGTAGGGAGAGATGGTGAAAGAGTTAGGGAGAGATGGAGAAAGAGTTAGGGAGAGATGGTGAAAGATTTAGGGAGAGATGGTGAAAGAGTTAGGGAGAGATGGTGAAAGAGGTAGGGAGAGATGGTGAAAGAGTTAGGGAGAGATGGTGAAAGAGTTAGGGAGAGATGGTGAAAGAGTTAGGGAGAGATGGTGAAAGAGTTAGGGAGAGATGGTGAAAGAGTTAGGGAGAGATGCAGAAGAGTTAGGGAGAGATGGTGAAAGAGTTAGGGAGAGATGGAGAAAGAGTTAGGGAGAGATGGAGAAAGAGTTAGGGAGAGATGGTGAAAGAGTTAGGGAGAGATGGAGAAATAGTTAGGGAGAGATGGTGAAAGAGGTAGGGAGAGATGGTGAAAGAGTTAGGGAGAGATGGAGAAAGAGTTAGGGAGAGATGGTGAAAGAGTTAGGGAGAGATGGTGAAAGAGTTAGGGAGAGATGGTGAAAGAGGTAGCGAGAGATGGTGAAAGAGTTAGGGAGATGTGGTGAAAGAGTTAGGGAGAGATGGTGAAAGAGTTAGGGAGAGATGGTGAAAGAGTTAGGGAGAGATGGTGAAATAATTAGGGAGAGATGGAGAAAGAGTTAGGGAGAGATGGTGAAAGAGTTAGGGAGAGATGGAGAAAGAGTTAGGGTGAGATGGTGAAAGAGTTAGGGAGAGATGGTGAAAGAGGTAGGGAGAGATGGTGAAAGAGTTAGGGAGAGATGGTGAAAGAGTTAGGGAGAGATGGTGAAAGAGTTAGGGAGAGATGGTGAAAAAGTTAGGGAGAGATGGTGAAAGAGTTAGGGAGAGATGGTGAAAGAGTTAGGGAGAGATGCAGAAAGATTTAGGGAGAGATGGTGAAAGAGTTAGGGAGAGATGGTGAAAGAGTTAGGGAGAGATGGTGAAAGAGTTAGGGAGAGATGGTGAAAGAGTTAGGGAGAGATGGTGAAAGAGTTAGGGAGAGATGGTGAAAGAGTTAGGGAGAGATGGAGAAAGAGTTAGGGAGCGATGGAGAAAGAGTTAGAGAGAGATAGTGAAAGAGTTAGGGAGAGATGGTGAAAGAGTTAGGGAGAGATGTTGAAAGAGTTAGGGAGAGATGGTGAAAGAGTTAGGGAGAGATGGTGAAAGAGTTAGGGAGAGATGGAGAAAGGTAGGGAGTGATGGTGAAAGAGTTAGGGAGAGATGGTGAAAGAGTTAGCGAGTGATGGTGAAAGAGTTAGGGAGAGATGGTGAAAGAGTTAGGGATAGATGGTGAAAGAGTTAGGGAGAGATGGTGTAAGAGTTAGGGAGAGATGGAGAAAGGTAGGGAGAGATGGTGAAAGAGTTAGGGAGAGATGGAGAAAGAGGTAGGGAGAGATGGTGAAAGAGTTAGGGAGAGATGGAGAAATAGTTCGGGAGAGATGGTGAAAGAGGTAGGGAGAGATGGTGAAAGAGTTAGGGAGAGATGGAGAAAGAGTTAGGGAGAGATGGTGAAAGATTTAGGGAGAGATGGTGAAAGAGTTAGGGAGAGATGGTGAAAGAGTTAGAGAGAGATGGTGAAAGAGTTAGGAGAGATGGTGAAAGAGGTAGGGAGAGATGGTGAAAGAGTTAGGGAGAGATGGTGAAAGAGTTAGGGAGAGATGGTGAAAGAGTTAGGGAGAGATGGTGAAAGAGTTAGGGAGAGATGGTGAAAGAGTTAGGGAGAGATGGTGAAGAGTTAGAGAGAGATGGTGAAAGAGTTAGGGAGAGATGGTGAAAGAGTTAGAGAGAGATGGTGAAAGAGTTAGGGAGAGATGGTGAAAGAGTTAGGGAGAGATGGAGAAAGAGTTAGAGAGAGATGGTGAAAGAGTTAGGGAGAGATGGTGAAAGAGTTAGGGAGAGATGGAGAAAGAGTTAGGGAGAGATGGTGAAAGAGTTAGGGAGAGATGGTGAAAGAGTTAGGGAGAGATGTTGAAAGAGTTACGGAGAGATGGTTTAAGAGTTAGGGAGAGATGGAGAAAGAGTTAGAGAGATGGTGAAAGAGTTAGGGAGAGATGGTGAAAGAGTTAGGGAGAGATGGTGAAAGAGTTAGGGAGAGATGGTGAAAGAGTTAGGGAGAGATGGTGAAAGAGTTAGGGAGAGATGGTGAAAGAATTAGGGAGAGATGGAGAAAGAGTTAGGGAGAGATGGTGAAAGAGTTAGGGAGAGATGGAGAAAGAGTTAGGGAGAGATGGTGAAAGAGTTAGGGAGTGATGGTGAAAGTGTTAGGGAGAGATGGTGAAAGAGTTAGGGAGAGATGGTGAAAGAGTTAGGGAGAGATGGTGAAAGAGTTAGGGAGAGATGGTGAAAGAGTTAGGGAGAGATGGAGAAAGAGTTAGGGAGAGATGGTGAAAGAGTTAGGGAGAGATTGAGAAAGAGTTAGGGCGAGATGGTGAAAGAGTTAGGGAGAGATGGTGAAAGAGTTAGGGAGAGATGGTGAAAGAGTTAGGGAGAGATGGTGAAAGAGTTAGGGAGAGATGTTGAAAGAGAGAGGGAGAGATGGTGAACGAGTTAGGGAGAGATGGAGAAAGAGTTAGAGAGAGATGGTGAAGGAGCTAGGGAGAGATGGTGAAAGAGGTAGGGAGAGATGGTGAAAGAGTTAGGGAGAGATGGTGAAAGAATTATGGAGAGATGGAGAAATAGTTAGAGAGAGATGGAGAAAGAGTTAGGGAGAGATAGCGAAAGAGTTAGGGAGAGATGGTGAAAGAGTTAGAGAGAGATGGTGAAAGAGTTAGGGAGAGATGGAGAAAGAGTTAGAGAGAGATGGTGAAGGAGCTAGGGAGAGATGGTGAAAGAGGTAGGGAGAGATGGTGAAAGTGTTAGGGAGAGATGGTGAAAGTGTTAGGGAGAGATGTTGAAAGAGTTAGGGAGAGATGGTGAAAGAGTTAGGGAGAGATGGAGAAAGAGTTAGAGAGAGATGGTGAAAGAGTTAGAGAGAGATGGTGAAAGAGGTAGGGAGAGATGGTGAAAGAGTTAGGGAGAGATGGTGAAAGAGTTAGGGAGAGATGGAGAAAGAGTTAGAGAGAGATGGTGAAAGAGTTAGGGAGAGATGGTGAAAGAGTTAGGGAGAGATGGAGAAAGAGTTAGAGAGAGATGGTGAAAGATTTAGGGAGAGATGGTGAAAGAGTTAGGGAGAGATGCAGAAAGAGATAGGGAGAGATGGTGAAAGAGTTAGGGAGAGATGGAGAAAGAGTTAGAGAGAGATGGTGAAAGAGTTAGGGAGAGATGGTGAAAGAGTTCGGGAGAGATGGTGAAAGAGTTAGGGAGAGATGTTGAAAGAGTTAGGGAGAGATGGTGAAAGAGTTAGGGAGAGATGTTGAAAGAGTTAGGGAGAGATGGTGAAAGAGTTAGAGAGAGATGGTGAAAGAGTTAGGGAGAGATGGAGAAAGAGTTAGAGAGAGATGGTGAAAGAGTTTGGGAGAGATGGAGAAAGAGTTAGAGAGAGATGGTGAAAGAGTTAGGGAGAGATGGAGAAAGAGTTAGGGAGAGATGGTGAAAGAGTTAGGGAGAGATGGAGAAGAGTTGGGGAGAGATGGTGAAAGAGTTAGGGAGATATGGAGAAAGAGTTAGGGAGAGATGGTGAAAGGTAGGGAGAGATGGTGAAAGAATTAGGGAGAGATGGAGAAAGAGTTAGGGAGAGATGGTGAAAGAGTTAGGGAGAGATGGAGAAAGAGTTAGGGAGAGATGGTGAAAGAGTTAGGGAGAGATGGTGAAAGTGTGAGGGAGAGATGGTGAAAGAGTTAGGGAGAGATGGTGAAAGAGTTAGAGAGATGGTGAAAGAGTTAGGAGCAGATGGTGAAAGAGTTAGGGAGAGATGGTGAAAGAGGTAGGGAGAGATGGTGAAAGAGTTAGGGAGAGATGGTGAAAGGTAGGGAGAGTTGGTGAAAGAGTTAGAGAGAGATGGTGAAAGAGTTAGGGAGAGATGGTGAAAGAGTTAGGGAGAGATGGTGAAAAAGTTAGGGAGAGATGGTGAAAGAGTTAGGGAGAGATGGTGAAAGAGTTAGGGAGAGATGGTGAAAGAGTTAGGAAGAGATGGTGAAAGAGTTAGGGAGAGATGGAGAAAGGTAGGGAGTGATGGTGAAAGTGTTATGGAGAGATGGTGAAAGAGTTAGGGAGTGATGGTGAAAGAGTTAGGGAGAGATGGTGAAAGAGTTAGGGAGAGATGGTGAAAGAGTTAGGGAGAGATGATGTAAGAGTTAGGGAGAGATGGAGAAAGGTAGGGAGAGAGGTTAAAGAGTTAGGGAGAGATGGATGGTGAAAGAGTTCGGGAGAGATGGTGAAAGAGTTAGGGAGAGATGGAGAAAGAGTTAGGGAGAGATGGTGAAAGAGTTAGGGAGAGATGGAGAAATAGTTAGGGAGAGATGGTGAAAGAGGTAGGGAGAGATGGTGAAAGAGTTAGGGAGAGATGGAGAAAGAGTTAGGGAGAGATGGTGAAAGATTTAGGGAGAGATGGTGAAAGAGTTAGGGAGAGATGGTGAAAGAGGTAGGGAGAGATGGTGAAAGAGTTAGGGAGAGATGGTGAAAGAGTTAGGGAGAGATGGTGAAAGAGTTAGGGAGAGATGGTGAAAGAGTTAGGGAGAGATGGTGAAAGAGTTAGGGAGAGATGCAGAAAGAGTTAGGGAGAGATGGTGAAAGAGTTAGGGAGAGATGGAGAAAGAGTTAGGGAGAGATGGAGAAAGAGTTAGGGAGAGATGGTGAAAGAGTTAGGGAGAGATGGAGAAATAGTTAGGGAGAGATGGTGAAAGAGGTAGGGAGAGATGGTGAAAGAGTTAGGGAGAGATGGAGAAAGAGTTAGGGAGAGATGGTGAAAGAGTTAGGGAGAGATGGTGAAAGAGTTAGGGAGAGATGGTGAAAGAGGTAGAGAGAGATGGTGAAAGAGTTAGGGAGATGTGGTGAAAGAGTTAGGGAGAGATGGTGAAAGAGTTAGGGAGAGATGGTGAAAGAGTTAGGGAGAGATGGTGAAATAATTAGGGAGAGATGGAGAAAGAGTTAGGGAGAGATGGTGAAAGAGTTAGGGAGAGATGGAGAAAGAGTTAGGGTGAGATGGTGAAAGAGTTAGGGAGAGATGGTGAAAGAGGTAGGGAGAGATGGTGAAAGAGTTAGGGAGAGATGGTGAAAGAGTTAGGGAGAGATGGTGAAAGAGTTAGGGAGAGATGGTGAAAAAGTTAGGGAGAGATGGTGAAAGAGTTAGGGAGAGATGGTGAAAGAGTTAGGGAGAGATGCAGAAAGATTTAGGGAGAGATGGTGAAAGAGTTAGGGAGAGATGGTGAAAGAGTTAGGGAGAGATGGTGAAAGAGTTAGGGAGAGATGGTGAAAGAGTTAGGGAGAGATGGTGAAAGAGTTAGGGAGAGATGGTGAAAGAGTTAGGGAGAGATGGAGAAAGAGTTAGGGAGCGATGGAGAAAGAGTTAGAGAGAGATAGTGAAAGAGTTAGGGAGAGATGGTGAAAGAGTTAGGGAGAGATGTTGAAAGAGTTAGGGAGAGATGGTGAAAGAGTTAGGGAGAGATGGTGAAAGAGTTAGGGAGAGATGGAGAAAGGTAGGGAGTGATGGTGAAAGAGTTAGGGAGAGATGGTGAAAGAGTTAGCGAGTGATGGTGAAAGAGTTAGGGAGAGATGGTGAAAGAGTTAGGGATAGATGGTGAAAGAGTTAGGGAGAGATGGAGAAATAGTTCGGGAGAGATGGTGAAAGAGGTAGGGAGAGATGGTGAAAGAGTTAGGGAGAGATGGAGAAAGAGTTAGGGAGAGATGGTGAAAGATTTAGGGAGAGATGGTGAAAGAGTTAGGGAGAGATGGTGAAAGAGTTAGAGAGAGATGGTGAAAGAGTTAGGGAGAGATGGTGAAAGAGGTAGGGGAGATGGTGAAAGAGTTAGGGAGAGATGGTGAAAGAGTTAGGGAGAGATGGTGAAAGAGTTTGGGAGAGATGGTGAAAATGTTAGGGAGAGATGGTGAAAGAGTTAGGGAGAGATGGTGAAAAAGTTAGGTAGAGATGCAGAAAGAGTTAGGGAGAGATGGTGAAAGAGTTAGGGAGAGATGGTGAAAGAGTTAGGGAGAGATGGTGAAAGAGGTTAGGGAGAGATGGTGAAAGAGTTAGAGAGAGATGGTGAAAGAGTTAGGGAGAGATGGTGAAAGAGTTAGGGAGAGATGGTGAAAGAGTTAGGGAGAGATGGTGAAAGAGTTAGGGAGAGATGGTGAAAGAGTTAGGGAGAGATGGTGAAAGAGTTAGGGAGAGATGGTGAAGAGTTAGAGAGAGATGGTGAAAGAGTTAGGGAGAGATGGTGAAAGAGTTAGAGAGAGATGGTGAAAGAGTTAGGGAGAGATGGTGAAAGAGTTAGGGAGAGATGGAGAAAGAGTTAGAGAGAGATGGTGAAAGAGTTAGGGAGAGATGGTGAAAGAGTTAGGGAGAGATGGAGAAAGAGTTAGGGAGAGATGGTGAAAGAGTTAGGGAGAGATGGTGAAAGAGTTAGGGAGAGATGTTGAAAGAGTTACGGAGAGATGGTTTAAGAGTTAGGGAGAGATGGAGAAAGAGTTAGAGAGATGGTGAAAGAGTTAGGGAGAGATGGTGAAAGAGTTAGGGAGAGATGGTGAAAGAGTTAGGGAGAGATGGTGAAAGAGTTAGGGAGAGATGGTGAAAGAGTTAGGGAGAGATGGTGAAAGAATTAGGGAGAGATGGAGAAAGAGTTAGGGAGAGATGGTGAAAGAGTTAGGGAGAGATGGAGAAAGAGTTAGGGAGAGATGGTGAAAGAGTTAGGGAGTGATGGTGAAAGTGTTAGGGAGAGATGGTGAAAGAGTTAGGGAGAGATGGTGAAAGAGTTAGGGAGAGATGGTGAAAGAGTTAGGGAGAGATGGTGAAAGAGTTAGGGAGAGATGGAGAAAGAGTTAGGGAGAGATGGTGAAAGAGTTAGGGAGAGATTGAGAAAGAGTTAGGGCGAGATGGTGAAAGAGTTAGGGAGAGATGGTGAAAGAGTTAGGGAGAGATGGTGAAAGAGTTAGGGAGAGATGGTGAAAGAGTTAGGGAGAGATGTTGAAAGAGAGAGGGAGAGATGGTGAACGAGTTAGGGAGAGATGGAGAAAGAGTTAGAGAGAGATGGTGAAGGAGCTAGGGAGAGATGGTGAAAGAGGTAGGGAGAGATGGTGAAAGAGTTAGGGAGAGATGGTGAAAGAATTATGGAGAGATGGAGAAATAGTTAGAGAGAGATGGAGAAAGAGTTAGGGAGAGATAGCGAAAGAGTTAGGGAGAGATGGTGAAAGAGTTAGAGAGAGATGGTGAAAGAGTTAGGGAGAGATGGAGAAAGAGTTAGAGAGAGATGGTGAAGGAGCTAGGGAGAGATGGTGAAAGAGGTAGGGAGAGATGGTGAAAGTGTTAGGGAGAGATGTTGAAAGAGTTAGGGAGAGATGGTGAAAGAGTTAGGGAGAGATGTGGAAAGAGTTAGAGAGAGATGGTGAAAGAGTTAGAGAGAGATGGTGAAAGAGGTAGGGAGAGATGGTGAAAGAGTTAGGGAGAGATGGTGAAAGAGTTAGGGAGAGATGGAGAAAGAGTGAGAGAGAGATGGTGAAAGAGTTAGGGAGAGATGGTGAAAGAGTTAGGGAGAGATGGAGAAAGAGTTAGAGAGAGATGGTGAAAGATTTAGGGAGAGATCGTGAAAGAGTTAGGGAGAGATGGAGAAAAGATAGGGAGAGATGGTGAAAGAGTTTGGGAGAGATGGAGAAAGAGTTAGAGAGAGATGGTGAAAGAGTTAGGGAGAGATGGTGAAAGAGTTAGGGAGAGATGGAGAAAGAGTTAGGGAGAGATGGTGAAAGAGTTAGAGAGAGATGGAGAAAGAGTTAGGGAGAGATGGTGAAAGAGTTAGAGAGAGATGGTGAAGAGTTAGGAGAGATGGTGAAAGAGTTAGGGAGAGATGTTGAAAGAGTTAGGGAGAGATGGTGAAAGAGTTAGGGAGAGATGTTGAAAGAGTTAGGGAGAGATGGTGAAAGAGTTAGAGAGAGATGGTGAAAGAGTTAGGGAGAGATGGAGAAAGAGTTAGAGAGAGATGGTGAAAGAGTTAGGGAGAGATGGAGAAAGAGTTAGAGAGAGATGGTGAAAGAGTTAGGGAGAGATGGAGAAAGAGTTAGGGAGAGATGGTGAAAGAGTTAGGGAGAGATGGAGAAAGAGTTGGGGAGAGATGGTGAAAGAGTTAGGAGAGATGGAGAAAGAGTTAGGGAGAGATGGTGAAAGGTAGGGAGTGATGGTGAAAGAATTAGGGAGAGATGGAGAAAGAGTTAGGGAGAGATGGTGAAAGAGTTAGGGAGAGATGGAGAAAGAGTTAGGGAGAGATGGTGAAAGAGTTAGGGAGAGATGGTGAAAGTGTTAGGGAGAGATGGTGAAAGAGTTAGGGAGAGATGGTGAAAGAGTTAGAGAGATGGTGAAAGAGTTACGGCAGAATGGTGAAAGAGTTAGGGAGAGATGGTGAAAGTGGTAGGGAGAGATGGTGAAAGAGTTAGGGAGAGATGGTGAAAGGTAGGGAGAGTTGGTGAAAGAGTTAGAGAGAGATGGTGAAAGAGTTAGGGAGAGATGGAGAAAGGTAGGGAGTGATGGTGAAAGAGTTAGGGAGAGATGGTGAAAGAGTTAGGGAGTGCTGGTGAAAGAGTTAGGGAGAGATGGTGAAAGAGTTAGGGAGGATGGTGAAAGAGTTAGGGAGAGATGGTGTAAGAGTTAGGGAGAGATGGAGAAAGGTAGGGAGAGATGGTGAAAGAGTTAGGGAGAGATGGATGGTGAAAGAGTTCGGGAGAGATGGTGTAAGAGTTAGGGAGAGATGGAGAAAGAGTTAGGGAGAGATGGTGAAAGAGTTAGGGAGAGATGGAGAAATAGTTAGGGAGAGATGGTGAAAGAGGTAGGGAGAGATGGTGAAAGAGTTAGGGAGAGATGGAGAAAGAGTTAGGGAGAGATGGTGAAAGAGTTAGGGAGAGATGGTGAAAGAGTTAGGGAGAGATGGTGAAAGAGGTAGAGAGAGATGGTGAAAGAGTTAGGGAGAGATGGTGAAAGAGTTAGGGAGAGATGGTGAAAGAGTTAGGGAGAGATGGTGAAAGAGTTAGAGAGAGATGGTGAAAGAGTTATGAAGAGATGGTGAAAGAGTTAGGGAGAGATGTTGAAAGAGTTAGGGAGAGATGGTGAAAGAGTTAGGGAGAGATGTTGAAAGAGTTAGGGAGAGATGGTGAAAGAGTTAGAGAGAGATGGTGAAAGAGTTAGGGAGAGATGGAGAAAGAGTTAGAGAGAGATGGTGAAAGAGTTAGGGAGAGATGGAGAAAGAGTTAGAGAGAGATGGTGAAAGAGTTAGGGAGAGATGGAGAAAGAGTTAGGGAGAGATGGTGAAAGAGTTAGGGAGAGATGGAGAAAGAGTTGGGGAGAGATGGTGAAAGAGTTAGGGAGAGATGGAGAAAGAGTTAGGGAGAGATGGTGAAAGGTAGGGAGAGATGGTGAAAGAATTAGGGAGAGATGGAGAAAGAGTTAGGGAGAGATGGTGAAAGAGTTAGGGAGAGATGGAGAAAGAGTTAGGGAGAGATGGTGAAAGAGTTAGGGAGAGATGGTGAAAGTGTTAGGGAGAGATGGTGAAAGAGTTAGGGAGAGATGGTGAAAGAGTTAGAGAGATGGTGAAAGAGTTAGGAGCAGATGGTGAAAGAGTTAGGGAGAGATGGTGAAAGTGGTCGGGAGAGATGGTGAAAGAGTTAGGGAGAGATGGTGAAAGGTAGGGAGAGTTGGTGAAAGAGTTAGAGAGAGATGGTGAAAGAGTTAGGGAGAGATGGAGAAAGGTAGGGAGTGATTGTGAAAGAGTTAGGGAGAGATGGTGAAAGAGTTAGGGAGTGCTGGTGAAAGAGTTAGGGAGAGATGGTGAAAGAGTTAGGGAGAGATGGTGAAAGAGTTAGGGAGAGATGGTGTAAGAGTTAGGGAGAGATGGAGAAAGGTAGGGAGAGATGGTGAAAGAGTTAGGGAGAGATGGATGGTGAAAGAGTTCGGGAGAGAAGGTGAAAGAGTTAGGGAGAGATGGAGAAAGAGTTAGGGAGAGATGGTGAAAGAGTTAGGGAGAGATGGAGAAATAGTTAGGGAGAGATGGTGAAAGAGGTAGGGAGAGATGGTGAAAGAGTTAGGGAGAGATGGAGAAAGAGTTAGGGAGAGATGGTGAAAGAGTTAGGGAGAGATGGTGAAAGAGTTAGGGAGAGATGGTGAAAGAGTTAGAGAGAGATGGTGAAAGAGTTAGGGAGAGATGTTGAAAGAGTTAGGGAGAGATGTTGAAAGAGTTAGGGAGAGATGGTGAAAGAGTTAGGGAGAGATGTTGAAAGAGTTAGGGAGAGATGGTGAAAGAGTTAGAGAGAGATGGTGAAAGAGTTAGGGAGAGATGGAGAAAGAGTTAGAGAGAGATGGTGAAAGAGTTAGGGAGAGATGGAGAAAGAGTTAGAGAGAGATGGTGAAAGAGTTAGGGAGAGATGGAGAAAGAGTTAGGGAGAGATGGTGAAAGAGTTAGGGAGAGATGGAGAAAGAGTTGGGGAGAGATGGTGAAAGAGTTAGGGAGAGATGGAGAAAGAGTTAGGGAGAGATGGTGAAAGGTAGGGAGAGATGGTGAAAGAATTAGGGAGAGATGGAGAAAGAGTTGGGGAGAGATGGTGAAAGAGTTAGGGAGAGATGGAGAAAGAGTTAGGGAGAGATGGTGAAAGAGTTAGGGAGAGATGGTGAAAGTGTTAGGGAGAGATGGTGAAAGAGTTAGGGAGAGATGGTGAAAGAGTTAGAGAGATGGTGAAAGAGTTAGGAGCAGATGGTGAAAGAGTTAGGGAGAGATGGTGAAAGTGGTAGGGAGAGATGGTGAAAGAGTTAGGGAGAGATGGTGAAAGGTAGGGAGAGTTGGTGAAAGAGTTAGAGAGAGATGGTGAAAGAGTTAGGGAGAGATGGAGAAAGGTAGGGAGTGATGGTAAATGAGTTAGGGAGAGATGGTGAAAGAGTTAGGGAGTGCTGGTGAAAGAGTTAGGGAGAGATGGTGAAAGAGTTAGGGAGAGATGGTGAAAGAGTTAGGGAGAGATGGTGTAAGAGTTAGGGAGAGATGGAGAAAGGTAGGGAGAGATGGTGAAAGAGTTAGGGAGAGATGGATGGTGAAAGAGTTCGGGAGAGATGGTGAAAGAGTTAGGGAGAGATGGAGAAAGAGTTAGGGAGAGATGGTGAAAGAGTTCGGGGAGAAATGGAGAAATAGTTAGGGAGAGATGGTGAAAGAGGTAGGGAGAGATGGTGAAAGAGTTAGGGAGAGATGGAGAAAGAGTTAGGGAGAGATGGTGAAAGAGTTAGGGAGAGATGGTGAAAGAGTTAGGGAGAGATGGTGAAAGAGGTCGAGAGAGATGGTGAAAGAGTTAGGGAGAGATGGTGAAAGAGTTAGGGAGAGATGGTGAAAGAGTTAGGGAGAGATGGTGAAAGAGTTAGGGAGAGATGTTGAAATAATTAGGGAGAGATGGAGAAAGAGTTAGGGAGAAATGGTGAAAGAGTTAGGGAGAGATGGAGAAAGAGTTAGGGAGAGATGGTGAAAGAGTTAGGGAGAGATGGTGAAAGAGGTAGGGAGAGATGGTGAAAGAGTTAGGGAGAGATGGTGAAAGAGTTAGGGAGAGATGGTGAAAGAGTTAGGGAGAGATGGTGAAAAAGTTAGGGAGAGATGGTGAAAGAGTAAGGGAGAGATGGTGAAAGAGTTAGGGAGAGATGCAGAAAGAGTTAGGGAGAGATGGTGAAAGAGTTAGGGAGAGATGGTGAAAGAGTTAGGGAGAGATGGTGAAAGAGTTAGGGCGAGATGGTGAAAGAGTTAGAGAGAGATGGTGAAAGAGTTAGGGAGAGATGGTGAAAGAGTTAGGGAGAGATGGTGAAAGAGTTAGGGAGAGATGGTGAAAGAGTTAGGGAGAGATGGTGAAAGAGTTAGGGAGAGATGGTGAAAGAGTTAGGGAGAGATGGTGAAAGAGTTAGGGAGAGATGGTGAAAGAGTTAGGGAGAGATGGTGAAAGAGTTAGGGAGAGATGGTGAAAGAGTTAGGGAGAGAAAAGAGAAAGAGTTAGAGAGAGATGGTGAAAGAGTGAGGGAGAGATGGTGAAAGAGTTAGAGAGAGATGGTGAAAGAGTGAGGGAGAGATGGTGAAAGAGTTAGGGAGAGATGGAGAAAGAGTTAGAGAGAGATGGTGAAAGAGTTAGGGAGAGATGGTGAAAGAGTTAGGGAGAAATGGAGAAAGAGTTAGAGAGAGATGGTGAAAGAGTTAGGGAGAGATGGTGAAAGAGTTAGGGAGAGATGGTGAAAGAGTTAGGGAGAGATGGTGAAAGAGTTAGGGAGAGATGGTGAAAGAGTTAGGGAGAGATGGAGAAAGAGTTCGGGAGAGATGGAGAAAGAGTTAGAGAGAGATAGTGAAAGAGTTAGGGAGAGATGGTGAAAGAGTTAGGGAGAGATGGTGAAAGTGTTAGGGAGAGATGTTGAAAGAGTTAGGGAGAGATGGTGAAAGAGTTAGGGAGAGATGGTGAAAGAGTTAGGGAGAGATGGAGAAAGGTAGGGACTGATGGTGAAAGAGTTAGGGAGAGATGGTGAAAGAGTTAGGGAGTGATGGTGAAAGAGTTAGGGAGAGATGGTGAAAGAGTTAGGGAGAGATGGTGAAAGAGATAGGGAGAGATGGTGAAAGAGTTAGGGAGAGATGGTGAAAGAGTTAGGGAGAGATGGTGAAAGAGTTAGGGAGAGATGGTGAAATAATTAGGGAGAGATGGAGAAAGAGTTAGGGAGAGATGGTGAAAGAGTTAGGGAGAGATGGAGAAAGAGTTAGGGAGAGATGGTGAAAGAGTTAGGGAGAGATGGTGAAAGAGGTAGGGAGAGATGGTGAAAGAGTTAGGGAGAGATGGATGGTGAAAGAGTTCGGTAGAGATGGTGAAAGAGTTAGGGAGAGATGGAGAAAGAGTTAGGGAGAGATGGTGAAAGAGTTAGGGAGAGATGGAGAAATAGTTAGGGAGAGATGGTGAAAGAGGTAGGGAGAGATGGTGAAAGAGTTAGGGAGAGATGGAGAAAGAGTGAGTGAGAGATGGTGAAAGATTTAGGGAGAGATGGTGAAAGAGTTAGGGAGAGATGGTGAAAGAGTTAGAGAGAGATGGTGAAAGAGTTAGGGAGAGATGGTGAAAGAGTTAGGGAGAGATGGTGAAAGAGTTAGGGAGAGATGGTGAAAGAGTTAGGGAGAGACTGTGAAAGAGTTAGGGAGAGATGGTGAAAGAGTTAGGGAGAGATGGTGAAAGAGTTAGGGAGAGATGGTGAAAGAGTTAGGGAGAGATGGTGAAAGAGTTAGGGAGAGATGGAGAAAGAGTTAGAGAGAGATGGTGAAAGAGTTCGGGAGAGATGGTGAAAGAGTTAGAGAGAGATGGTGAAAGAGTTAGGGAGAGATGGTGAACGAGTTAGGGAGAGATGGAGAAAAAGTTAGGGAGAGATGGTGAAAGAGTTAGAGAGAGATGGTGAAAGAGTTAGGGAGAGATGGTTAAAGAGTTAGGGAGAGATGGTGAAAGAGTTAGGGAGAGATGGTGAAAGAGTTAGGGAGAGATGGAGAAAGAGTTAGAGAGAGATGGTGAAAGAGTTAGGGAGAGATGGTGAAAGAGTTAGGGAGAGATGGTGAAAGAGTTAGAGAGAGATGGTGAAAGAGTTAGGTAGAGATGGTGAAAGAGTTAGGGAGAGATGGAGAAAGAGTTAGGGAGAGATGGTGAAAGAGTTAGAGAGAGATGGTGAAAGAGTTAGGGAGAGATGGTGAAAGAGTTAGGCAGAGATGGAGAAAGAGTTCGGGAGAGATGGTGAAAGAGTTAGGGAGAGATGGTGAAAGTGTTAGGGAGAGATGGTGAAAGAGTTAGGGAGAGATGGAGAAAGAGTTAGGGAGAGATGGTGAAAGAGTTAGGGAGAGATTGAGAAAGAGTTAGGGAGAGATGGTGAAAGAGTTAGGGAGAGATGTTGAAAGAGTTAGGGAGAGATGTTGAAAGAGTTAGGGAGAGATGGAGAAAGAGTTAGAGAGAGATGGAGAAAGAGTTAGGGAGAGATGGTGAAAGAGTTAGAGAGAGATGGAGAAAGAGTTTGGGAGAGATGGTGAAAGAGTTAGGGAGAGATGGTGAAAGAGTTAGGGAGAGATGGTGAAAGAGTTAGGTAGAGATGGTGAAAGAGTTAAGGAGAGATGGTGAAAGAGTTAGGGAGAGATGGAGAAAGAGTTAGGGAGAGATGGTGAAAGAGTTAGGGAGAGATGGACAAATAGTTAGGGAGAGATGGTGAAAGAGGTAGGGAGAGATGGTGAAAGAGTTAGGGAGAGATGGAGAAAGAAATTAGGGAGAGATGGTGAAAGAGTTAGGGAGAGATGGTGAAAGAGTTAGGGAGAGAAGTTGAAAGAGTTAGGGAGTGATGGTGAAAGAGTTAGGGAGTGATGGTGAAAGAGTTAGGGAGAGATGGTGAAAGAGTTAGGGAGAGATGTTGAAAGAGTGAGGGAGAGATGGTGAAAGAGTTAGGGAGAGATGGTGAAAGAGTTAGGGAGAGATGTTGAAAGAGTTAGGTAGAGATGGTGAAAGAGTTAGAGAGAGATGGAGAAAGAGTTCGGGAGAGATGGTGAAAGAGTTAGAGAGAGATGGAGAAAGAGTTAGGGAGAGATGGTGAAAGAGTTAGGGACAGATGGTGAAAGAGTTAGGGAGAGATGGTGAAAGAGTTAGAGAGAGATGGAGAAAGAGTTAGGGAGAGATGGTTAAAGAGTTAGGGAGAGATGGTGAAAGAGTTAGGGAGTGATGGTGAAAGAGTTAGGGGGAGATGGTGAAAGAGGTAGGGAGAGATGGTGAAAGAGTTAGGGAGTGATGATGAAAGAGTTAGGGAGAGATGGTGATTGAGTTAGGGAGAGATGGAGAAAGGTAGGGAGTGATGGTGAAAGAGTTATGGAGAGATGGTGAAAGAGTTAGGGAGTGATGGTGAAAGATTTAGGGAGAGATGGTGAAAGAGTTCGGGAGAGATGGTGAAAGAGTTAGGGAGAGATGGAGAAATAGTTAGGGAGAGATGGTGAAAGAGGTAGGGAGAGATGGTGAAAGAGTTAGGGAGA
Organism: Pristiophorus japonicus; assembly: GCF_044704955.1. Classification (NCBI taxonomy): domain Eukaryota; kingdom Metazoa; phylum Chordata; class Chondrichthyes; family Pristiophoridae; genus Pristiophorus; species Pristiophorus japonicus. The sequence continues at coordinate 15,660 of NW_027254765.1, forward strand.
GATGGAGAAAGAGTTAGGGAGAGATGGTGAAAGAGTTAGGGAGAGATGGTGAAAGAGTTAGGGAGAGATGGATGGTGAAAGAGTTCGGGAGAGATGGTGAAAGAGTTAGGGAGAGATGGAGAAAGGTAGGGAGAGATGGTGAAAGAGTTAGGGAGAGACGGTGAAAGATTTAGGGAGAGATGGAGAAAGGTAGGGAGAGATGGTGAAAGTGTTAGGGAGAGATGGATGGTGAAAGAGTTCGGGAGAGATGGTGAAAGAGTTAGGGAGAGATGGTGAAAGAGTTAGGGAGAGATGGAGAAAGAGTTAGGGAGAGTTGGTGAAAGAGTTAGGGAGAGATGGTGAAAGAGTTAGGGAGAGAGGCCGAAAGATGTCGAGGTAGATCGAATGAGAGGTACACAGATAGAGAAAGGTAGAGGGAGATTGGGAAAGATGTATAGGGAAATGGAGAATTGTAGAGAGAAATGTATCGAGGTAGAGAGAGATAGAGACAGAGATATAGGGAGATGGTGAAAGGTATAGGGAAATGGAGAATTGTAGAGAGAAATGTATAGAGTTAGAGAGAGATAGAGACAGAGATATAGGGAGATGGTGAAAGGTATAGGGAAATGGAGAATTGTAGAGAGAGATAGAGACAGAGATATAGGGAGATGGTGAAAGGTATAGTGAAATGGAGAATTGTAGAGAGAAATGTATAGAGGTAGAGAGAGATAGAGACAGAGATATAGGGAGATGGTGAAAGGTATAGGGAAATGGAGAATTGTAGAGAGAAATGTGTACAGAGATAGAGAGAGATAGAGACAGAGATATAGGGAGATGGTAAAAGGTATTGGGAAATGGAGAATTGTAGAGAGAAATGTATACACAGGTAGAGAGAGATAGAGACAGAGATATAGGGAGATGGTGAAAGGTATAGGGAAATGGAGAATTGTAGAGAGACATGTATGCACAGGTAGAGAGAGATAGAGACAGAGATATAGGGAGATGGGGAAAGGTATAGGGAAATGGAGAATTGTAGAGAGAAATGTATAGAGGTAGAGAGAGATAGAGACAGAGATATAGGGAGATGGGGAAAGGTATAGGGAAATGGATAATTGTAGAGAGAAATGTATACAGAGGTAGAGAGAGATAGAGACAGAGATATAGGGAGATGGGCAAAGGTATCGGGAAATGGAGAATTGTAGAGAGAAATGTATACAGAGGTAGAGAGAGATAGAGACAGAGATATAGGGAGATGGTGAAATGTATAGGGAAATGGAGAATTGTAGAGAGACATGTATACACAGGTAGAGAGAGATAGAGACAGAGATATAGGGAGATGGGGAAAGGTATAGGGAAATGGAGAATTGTAGAGAGAAATGTATAGAGGTAGAGCGAGATAGAGACAGAGATATAGGGAGATGGGGAAAGGTATAGGGAAATGGATAATTGTAGAGAGAAATGTATACAGAGGTAGAGAGAGATAGAGACAGAGATATAGGGAGATGGGCAAAGGTATAGGGAAATGGAGAATTGTAGAGAGAAATGTATACAGAGGTAGAGAGAGATAGAGACAGAGATATAGGGAGATGGTGAAATGTATAGGGAAATGGAGAATTGTAGATAGAAATGTATACAGAGGTAGAGAGAGATAGAGACAGAGATATAGGGAGATGGTGAAAGGTATATGGAAATGGAGAATTGTAGAGAGAAATGTATAGAGGTAGAGAGAGATAGAGACAGAGATATAGGGAGATGGGGAAAGGTATAGGGAAATGGATAATTGTAGAGAGAAATGTATACAGAGGTAGAGAGAGATAGAGACAGAGATATAGGGAGATGGGCAAAGGTATAGGGAAATGGAGAATTGTAGAGAGAAATGTATACAGAGGTAGAGAGAGATAGAGACAGAGATATAGGGAGATGGTGAAATGTATAGGGAAATGGAGAATTGTAGAGAGAAATGTATACAGAGGTAGAGAGAGATAGAGACAGAGATACAGGGAGATGGTGAAAGGTATATGGAAATGGAGAATTGTAGAGAGAAATGTATACAGAGGTAGAGAGAGATAGAGACAGAGATATAGGGAGATGGTGAAAGGTATATGGAAATGGAGAATTGTAGAGAGAAATGTATACAGAGGTAGAGAGTGATAGAGACAGAGATATAGGGAGATGGGGAAAGGTATAGGGAAATGGAGAATTGTAGAGAGAAATGTGTACAGAGGTAGAGAGAGATAGAGACAGAGATATAGGGAGATGGGGAAAGGTATAGGGAAATGGAGAATTGTGGAGAGAAATGTATACAGAGATAGAGAGTGATAGAGACAGAGATATAGGGAGATGGTGAAAGGTATAGGGAAATGGAGAATTGTCGAGAGAAATGTATACAGAGATAGAGAGAGATAGAGACAGAGATATAGGGAGATGGTGAAAGGTATAGGGAAATGGAGAATTGTAGAGAGAAATGTATACAGAGGTAGAGAGAGATAGAGACAGAGATATAGGGAGATGGGGAAAGAGGTACAGTGAGATGGAGAAAGAGGAAGAAGAGAAGTAAGGAGAGAGTGAGAAATAAGTAAATACAAATGGAAGAGGAGGTAGAGGGAGAGATGGAGAAAGAAGCAGAGAGAGATGAGGAAAGAAGATGGAGAAAGAGGTAAAAAGGAGAAAGGGATAGAAAAGGTGTAAGAGGTAGAACGAGGGAGAGGGAGTTGTGGAAGATGAGAACTGGGTTTAGAAAGCAATATGTAGGGACTGGTGTGCGGAGTGAGTTTGCATTGTCGGGAGGCAGAAACGGAGCTTCTACTGCACGCTGGTGGAAAGCTCCGTGCATATTCTCCCTCGGCGCCTGTCTTCCCTAATTTAGCTCGGCAATCTTTCAGTCTCCAGCTTCCCCTCTGACCAACCTGCGTTCCAAGTGTAGTCAGGTAAGGGCACTATACAGATTCACTTTAGTTTAAATCGGGGCTGAACTGCCCTGTGGGATCAGTGCAGTGACGGGGGAACATCGCACAACCTATCTACAAGTCCAGAAATCAAACCGTATCGAGGAAATAAAGTTCTTGTACATAACCCGATCAGACTCCTGCGCCGTTAAACGTTGTGAGTGTAATCAGAGGGATAACGGTTCGAAGCTCAGATCTTTCCAAACCGCCCTGGTTTGGGCAATCGGTCAATGAGTAATTCCCCTCAGTGCTCCAGCCAGACACATCAGGACCCACCTCACGTATACAGCCCACATTCTGTTCCGAGAGTGGTCAGGAGGTGTAGAGGACGAGACCGCTGTATCATCGCATTTAACATCTGTATTCGCCTGTTGTCTCTTGCTGGCTGTTGTAAAATCGGCCTGGTTAGTCTTCACAATGAGAAAGTGGGACCAAGACGTTCGGCACACACATTAACGGTAGCCGTTCTCTCTCTGACTTTCTGTGTTTCTATAATTTACCGGAGTCCCTCTGTACAGGATCTATCTATTCCAGTAAGGTGTAAGACTGTATAACCATTGATCTTCTGTACAGTATCTGGCTCACCCAGTGTGGATTTGGACTTTGTAATAAGTGCACCTGTGTACACTGCGTGCCTGTCACAGTGAGGCATCAGACTATGTAAGATTTTTTCAACGTATACATTGTGTATCTTTCCCAATGTGGACTCGGACTCTGCAACATGTGTCCCTGTGTACTGTGTGTTTCACCCAGTTATGGGTCAGACTGTGTAACAAGTGTCCCTGTGTACTGTGTGTCTCTCCCAGTGATGGGTCAGACTGTGTAACATGTGTCACTGTGTACTGTGTGTTTCTCCCAGTGAGGGGTCAGACTGTCTAACAATTGTCCCTGTGTACATTATGTGACTGCCAGTGAGGAGTCAGACTGTGTAACAAGTGTCGCTGGGTGCAGTGTGTCTCTCCCAGTGAGGAGTCAGACTGTGTAACAAGTGTCTCTGTGTAAAGTGTGTCTCTCCCACTGAGGGTCAGAATGTGTAACAAGTGTCCCTGTGTACAGTGTGTCCCTCCCAGTGATTGGTCAGACTGTGTAACAAGTGTCTCTGTGTACTGTGTGTTTCTCCCAGTGATGGGTCAGACTGTGTAACATGTGTCCCTGTGTACTGTGTGTTTCTCCCAGTGTGGGGTCAGACTGTGTAACAAGTGTCCCTGTGTACATTATGTGACTCCCAGTGAGGGGTCAGACTGTGTAACAAGTGTCGCTGTGTACAGTGTGTCTCTCCCAGTGAGGAGTCAGACTGTGTAACAAGTGTCCCTGTGTACAGTGTGTCTCTCCCAGTGAGGAGTCAGACTGTGTAACAAGTGTCGCTGTGTACTGTGTGTTTCTCCCAGTGAGGAGTCAGACTGTGTAACACGTGTCCCTGTGTACAGTGTGTCTCTCCCAGTGAGGAGTCAGACTGTGTAGCAAGTGTCCCTGTGTACAGTGTGTGTCGCTCCCAGTGAGGAGTCAGACTGTGTAACAAGTGTCGCTGTGTACAGTGTGTCTCTGTCAGTGAGGAGTCAGACTGTGTAACAAGTGTCCCTGTGTACAATGTGTCTCCCCCAATGAGGAGTCAGACTGTGTAACAAATGTCCCTGTGTACAGTGTGTCTCTATCAGTGAGGAGTCAGATTGTGTAACAAGTGTCGCTGTGTACTGTGTGTCTCTATCAGTGAGGAGTCAGATTGTGTAACACGTGTACCTGTGTACAGTGTGTCTCTCCCAGTGAGGAATCAGACTGTGTAACAAGTGTCCCTGTGTAAAGTGTGTCTCTCCCAGTGAGGAGTCAGACTATGTAACAAGTGTCCCTGTGTACAGTGTGTCTCTCCCAGTGAGGAGTCAGACTATGTAACAAGTGTCCCTGTGTACAGTGTGTCCCCCAGTGAGGAGTCAGACTGTGTAACAAGTGTTCCTGTGTACACTGTGTGTCTCTCCCAGCGAGGAGTCAGACTGTGTAACAAGTGTCCCTCTGTAACGTGTGTCTCCCAGTGAGGAGTCAGACTTTGTAACAAGTGTCCCTGTGTAACGTGTGTCTCCCCCAGTGAGGAGTCAGACTGTGTAACAAGTGTCCCTGTGTAACGTGTGTCTCCCAGTGAGGAGTCAGACTGTGTAACAAGTGTCCCTGTGTAACGTGTGTCTCCCCCAGTGAGGAGTCAGACTGTGTAACAAGTGTCCCTGTGTAACGTGTGTCTCTCCCAGCGAGGAGTCAGACTGTGTAACAAGTGTCCCTGTGTAACGTGTGTCTCCCAGTGAGGAGTCAGACTGTGTAACAAGTGTCCCTGTGTAACGTGTGTCTCCCCCAGTGAGGAGTCAGACTGTGTAACAAGTGTTTCTGTGTACATTGTGTGTCTCTCCCAGTGAGGAGTCAGACTATGTAACAAGTGTTCCTGTGTACACTGTGTGTCTCTCCCAGCGAGGAGTCAGACTGTGTAACAAGTGTCCCTGTGTACATTATGTCTCTCCCAGTGAGGAGTCAGACTGTGTAACAAGTGTCCCTGTGTACATTATGTGTCTCCCAGTGTGGAGTCAGACTCTGTAACAAGTGACCCTGTGTAAATTATGTCTCTCCCAGTGAGGAGTCAGACTGTGTCACAAGTGTCCCTCTGTACAGTGTGTCTCTCCCAGTGAGGAGTCAGACTGTGTAACAAGTGTCCCTGTGTACAGTGTGTCTCTCCCAGTGAGGAGTCAGAATGTGTAACAAGTGTGCCTGTGTACAGTGTGTGTCTCTCCCAGTGAGGAGTCAGACTGTGTAACAAGTGTCCCTGTGTACCGTGTCTCTCCCCCAGTGAGGAGTCAGACTTTGTAACAAATGTCCCTGTGTACAGTGTGTCTCCCAGTGAGGGGTCAGACTGTGTAACAAGTGTCCCTGTGTACAGTGTGTCTCCCAGTGAGGAGTCAGACTGTGTAACAAGTGTCCCTGTGTACAGTGTGTCTCTCCCAGTGATGAGTCAGACTGTGTAAGAAGTGTCCCTGTGTACAGTGTGTCTCTCCCAGTGAGGAGTCAGACTGTGTAACACGTGTCCCTGTGTACAGTGTGTCTCTCCCAGTGAGGAGTCAGACTGTGTAACAAGTGTCGCTGTGTAACGTGTGTCTCCCCCAGTGAGGAGTCAGACTGTGTAACAAGTGTCCCTGTGTAACGTGTGTCTCCCCCAGTGAGGAGTCAGACTGTGTAACAAGTGTTCCTGTGTACACTGTGTGTCTCTCCCAGTGAGGAGTCAGACTGTGTAACAAGTGACCCTGTGTACAGTGTGTCTCCCAGTGAGGAGTCAGACTGTGTAACAAGTGTCCTTGTGTACAGTGTGTCTCTCCCAGTGAGGAGTCAGACTGTGTAACAAGTGTTACTGTGTACGCTGTGTGTCTCTCCCAGTGAGGAGTCAGACTGTGTAACAAGTGTCCCTGTGTACAGTGTGTCTCACCCAGTGAGGAGTCAGACTGTGTAACAAGTGTCCCTGTGTACAGTGTGTCTCTCCCAGTGAGGAGTCAGACTGTGTAACAAGTGTCGCTGTGTACAGTGTGTCTCTCCCAGTGAGGAGTCAGACTGTGTAACAAGTGTCCCTGTGTACAGTGTGTCTCTCCCAGTGAGGATTCAGATTGTGTAACACGTGTCCCTGTGTACAGTGTGTCTCTCCCAGTGAGGAGTCAGACTGTGTAACAAGTGTCCCTGTGTACAGTGTGTCTCTCCCAGTGAGGAGTTAGACTGTGTAACAAGTGTCCTTGTGTACTGTGTGTCTCACCCAGTGAGGAGTCAGACTGTGTAACAAGTGTCCCTGTGTACAGTGTGTCTCCCAGTGAGGAGTTAGACTGTGTAACAAGTGTCCCTGTGTGCAGTGTATCTCCCAGTGAGGAGTTAGACTGTGTAGCAAGTGTCCCTGTGTACAGTGTGTCTCCCAGTGAGGAGTCAGACTTTGTAACAAGTGTCGCTGTGTACATTATGTGTCTCCCAATGAGTCAGACTGTGTAACAAGTGTCCCTGTGTACAGTGTCTCTCCCAGTGAGGAGTTAGACTGTGTAACAAGTGTCCCTGTGTACAGTGTGTCTCCCAGTGAGGAGTCAGACTCTGTAACAAGTATCCCTACACACCTCCTCAGACCTTGCTCATCCTCGATTTTAATCGCTCCACATTGCCGCCCATATATTCAGCTGCCAAGGCCGTAAACTCTGGAGTTCCCTCATTAACCATCTTCATAGCTCTACCTCTCCCTCCTCCTCATTTAAAAGTTTCTTAAAACCCACTTGTTTCAACTAGCATTTGGTCGTCTATCCTAAAATCTCTACGTGGCTGTGTAAATTGTCTTTATAATAATTGCCTTGTGAGGATTCATTACATTATAGCTGCTCTATAAATGCAAATTGTTGTCCCTGTATTGCGTTAATAAAACTCCGACGCTTACTGCAGCTCACACCAGGTCTCATTAAAAACTGGCTTCGTTGTTTGAATATATAAAATGAAATTCCTCAAAAGTACATCCCAACTTCTCCAAGCGGCACTGTAAATGCGACCTGTATATCTATTGAACTAGTTCGATCTTACTCGGGAGGCTGGATATGCAATTTACACAAGGTAGTGAGACTGCGTGTGAGCAAAAGAGCACAGCTGGGACTCTGTCAATGCCGCCCCACAGGAAACGGAAAATGGCCCACATGAACCTGTCGTTAATGCTCAACATAATGCTGCAGCAAAATGTGTCATGTATTCAACTATCAGTGTAACCCATGTATAAGCTGACCTAGTGTACACCTTGAGAACATTGACCACAAGGGGGTGAACTTGTGGGAGACATTCCTAACCTGGAATTTCAGGTATAAAAGGGGAAGCTCCACCCACCTTCATCACTTGAGGTCTTGGTAATAAAGGTAACTGGTCACAGAGTGACCTTCTCTCAATTATGGGCCTCGTGTGGATTTATACTGTATAGTAAGGACATTTCATTGGCGACGAGAAACTGGGATTTAATCCACGCGAGCATGGCCACCAGCAGCATAGAAGAGAGGTACTGTGTTGGTGATGATTGTGACAACTTCATTGAGAGACTACAGCAAAGTTTTGTCACTAAGGAATGGTTGGGGCAGGATTCGGCTGACAAACGCAGAGCTCATCTCCTGACGGTTTGTGGATCCAGGACGTACTCCCTGATGAAGGACGTTCTAGCGCCAGAGAAGCTAGTGGACAAGACGTTCGAAGAGCTCAGTAAGTTGATCGGGCAACACTTTGAACCGGCGAGCAGCATGCAGATGGCGAGACACCGGTTTTACACGCACTGGCGGCGAGAAGGGCAAAGCGTTCCAGACTTCGTGGCAGATCTCCGGCGACTGGGCGAGCCTATTTAAGTTCCCAGATGCATGCAGGGCGGAGATGCTGCGAGACTTTTTTATTGAGGGCATCGGGCACGCTGGGGTTTTCAGGAAACTGACTGAGACCAAAGACTTGACCTTGGACGCGGCGGCTCTGATAGCTCAGACATTTATCTCAGGGGAGGAAAAGACCAGAATGACGTATGACAAAAATCTTGGCTCAAATGCGGCAAACGGCCAGGGAGTCAAGATTGCTAATGTGGCACACAGTTCTCTAGGCATACAGGGGCAATCTGACATGTCCCAGCGTGCAGTCGAACCCAAAGGGGGAATTCAACAGAGACAATGGCTAGCTGAACGGCGATTCATGCCATCGCAATGGACAATGCGGCCAGTAATGGGGCCATCAACACCTGTTAATGGTGCGCTTAAGGACAGTCACAGAGACATTCAGAGACGATCGACTGGTAATGGACATTTTCTTTGCAACAATGGGGCCTCCAGCTCATGCTGGAGGTGTGGAGGCAAACACCCAGCCAGAGCTTGCAGGTATCAGCAACATACCTGCAGAAACTGCAATGTCAGCGGTCACTTGGTGCGTATGTGCAGCCAGGTTGATGTACGAGGAGGATGGGCCCGAGGTAAGCCCTACGAGGCCAAACGAATACTGGGGTTAATCGATGGAAGCTGAAATTCAACGAGTTCACGTGGAGCACATATACAGTTCATATACCAGGACGCCACCGATAATGATGAAAGTGCTCCTCAATGGCATCCCAGTATTAATGGAGCTAAACACGAGGGCCAGCCAGTCCCTGATGAGTATCAACCAGTTCAAAAGGTTGTGGGTGTCCAAGGCCAGGAGGCCAAAATTATTGCCGATTGACGCACTGCTGCGGACATTTCCAAAGGAGACCATTCCGGTGCTAGGCAGCACCACGGTAGTCGTGACCCACAAAGATTCGGAGAACAGGTTGCCACTCTGGGTTGTCCCGGGGCCGGTCCCGCACTACTGGGGAGGAATTGGCTTGCTGTCATGAACTGGAAATGGGGCGATTACAATGCAATTTCGTCTGTGGAGCGAGTATCATGCTCACAGATCCTGGACAAATTTGATTCATTATTTCAACCCGGCTTCGGCACTTTTGTGGGGGCCAAGGTAGTGATTCACATAAACCCGGACGCCAGGCTAGTACACCTCAAGGCCAGAGCGGTGCCGTACATGATTCATGAAAAGATAGAATGCGAATTGGATCGCCTGTTGACGGAAGGCATCATCTTGCCAGTCGAATTCAGTGACTGTGCGAGCCCGATTGTGCCGTTGCTCAAGGCGGATGGGTCGGTCAGGATATATGGCGATTACAAGGCCACCATCAATCGGGTGTCACTCCAAGACCAGTACCCGCTACCGAGAGTGCAGGACCTTTTGCGACGCTATCCGGTGGCAAACTATTTTCCAAATTGGACCTGACCTCAGCTTACATGACCCGGGAGCTGGCGAGTGAGTCGAAGAAGCTAACCACCATCACGACACACAAAGGGTTGTTTGATTATAACAGTTGTCAGTTCGGGATTCGCTCGGCCGCCGCGATCTTCCAACGAAATATGGAAAGCCGATTCCAAGGACGGTGGTTTTTCAGGACGACATCCTCATCATGGCTTACGATACTGAAGAATATCTCCACAACCTGGAGGAGGTGCTACGCAAACTGGACCGGGTAGGTTTGCGACTGAAAAAGGCGAAGTGCGTCTTCCTAGCTCCAGAGGTAGAATTCCTGGGGATGAGGGTAGCAGCAGACGGGATCAGCCCTACTGCGTCCAAAAGGGAAGCGATCCAGAGAGCAGCCAGACCCCGTAACACGACGGAGCTGCGTTCGTTCCTGGGGCTCCTGAACTATTTTGGTAACTTTCTTCTCCAATTGAGCACGCTGTTAGAGCCACTACACATGCTCCTACGCAAAGGTCGCGAATGGGTCTGGGGGGACAGCCAGGAACGAACATTTGATAGAGCACGCAATTTGTTATGTTCCAACACTCTGTTAACGTTATATGACCCATGTAAGAAACTTGTGTAACGATGCGTCGTCCTATGGTGTCGGGTGTGTGTTGCAGCATGTCAATGCCAAGGGTCAGTTACAGCCGGTAGCTTATGCCTCCAGAAGTCTGTCCCAGGCAGAAAGGTGCTACGGGATGGTAGAAAAGGAGGCGCTAGCTATGAAGGCCAACATGTCATTTGCCTTCTTAACCGCCTGCTGTACCATTCAGATAATAGTCTGTCTCTCTGTTTTTAGCACCAAAGTGGATATCTTCACATTTATCCACATTATACTTCATCTGCCATGCATTTGCCCACTCACCTAACCTATCCAAGTCGCTCTGCAGCCTCACAGCATCCTCCTCGCAGCTCACACTACCACCCAACTTAGTGTCATCCGCAAATTTGGAGATACTACATTTAATCCCCTCGTCTAAATCATTAATGTACAATATAAACAGCTGGGGCCCCAGCACAGGAGCTTGTGGTACCTCACTAGTCACTGCCTGCCATTCTGAAAAGTCCCCATTTACTCCTACTCTTTGCTTCCTGTCTGACAACCAGTTCTCAATCCACATCAGCACACTACCCCCAATCCCATGTGCTTTAACTTTGCACATTAATCTCTTGTGTGGGACCTTGTCGAAAGCCTTCTGAAAGTCCAAATATACTACATCAACTGGTTCTCCCTTGTCTACTTTACTGGAAACATCGTCAAAAAATTTCAGAAGGTTTGTCAAGCATGATTTCCCTTTCACAAATCCATGCTGACTTGGACTTATCATGCAACTCTTTCCAAATGCGCTGCTCTGACATCCTTAATAATTGATTCCATCATTTTACCCACTACTGAGGTCAGGCTGACCGGTCTATAATTCCCTGTTTTCTCTCTCCCTCCTGTTTTAAAAAGTGGGGTTACATTGGCTAACCTCCATTCCATAGGAACTGATCCAGAGTCAATGGAATGTTGGAAAATGACTGTCAATGCATCCGCTATTTCCAAGGCCACTTCCTGAAGTACTCTGGGATGCAGGCCATCAGGCCCTGGGGAATTATCGGCCTTCAATCCCATCAATTTCCCCAACACAATTTCCAGACTAATAAAGATTTCCCTCAGTTCCTCTTCCTTACTAGACCCTCTGACCCCTTTTACATCCGGAAGGTTGTTGGTGTCCTCCATAGTGAATACCGAACCAAGTACTTGTTCAATTGGTCTGCCATTTCTTTGTTCCCCGTTATGACTTCCCCTGATTCAGACTACAGGGGACCAACGTTTGTCTTGGTGACCATTTTACAGCAGGACACGTGTCTGGGTGATCTGTGAACAAACCTGGTTTGCCGCCTGGGCTCGGGGCTTTGTGTATTGGTCCCAGTCTCTGGGTCCTTCATGTGTTTGAAGAGTTTAAAGTTGGTCACATCATTTCATTCTTTCAGGGCATTTGATGGCAACCAGCTTAAATCCTGTGTATCTGTGAGGGGGCGACATAATCGAATTTACACTATATTCAAACCAACAAAACATGCTTCTCCATTTCCTGCCCTGCGAAGATATCCACCCATCAAACACTCCCAGGGCAGGTACAGCACGGGGGTAGATACAGAATAAGTCAGAGAGAGAGATGGAGGCAGAGAGTGTCAGTGAGAGAGAGAGAGAGAGATGGAAAGAGAGACAGAGAGAGAGAGACAGAGAGAGACAGAGAGAACGAGACAGTGTGAGTGAACTAGACAGCGAGAGAGACAGAGCGAGTGAACGAGACAGAAAGAGAGTGACAGAGAGAGTGAGTGTGAGAGAGAGTGAGAGAGGCAGAGAGTGTCAGAGAAAGGGAGAGAGAGACAGAGAGAGAGAGGGATAGAGAGAGATAGGGAAAGAGAGACAGAGAAAGATAGGGAGAGAGAGACAGAGAACGGAACAGAGGGAGGGACAGAGAGAGCAAGACAGAGAGAGAGAGAAAGAGATGCAAAGAGAGAGGAGGGTGAGACAGAGAGACAGAGAGAGAAACTCAGACCAGCAGCGAGAGTGGGAGGGAAAGAGAGAGAGGGAGAGAGAGCGAGAGAAAGAGAGAGAGACACAGGGAGAGAGAGACACAGGGAGAGAAAGACACAGGGAGAGATAGACACAGAGAGTGAGTGAGACAGAGACAGTGAGAGACAGAGAGAGAGGGGGGGGGAACAGAGAGAAAGAGATATATAGAAAGAGATGGAAAGAGACAGGAGAGAGAGAGGGAAACTCAGAGACACACAGAGAGAGAGAGGCAGAGAGAGACAGAGACAGACAGAGAGAAAGATTGCAAAACAGAGAGATAGAAACAGATAGCAAGAGAGAGATAGAGTGCAGTCAGACAAAGAGAAAGAGAGAGAGGGAGATAGAACGAGAGAGAGATGAAAAGAGACAGGAGAGAGAGAGCGAGAAACATGGATAGAGAGAGAAAGGGATAGAGAGAAGGAGAGAGAGAGAGAGACAGAGAGAACGAGACAGAGAGAGAGACAGAGTGAATGTGACAGAGAGAGAGAGACACATTGAGAGTGTCAGCGAGATAGAGAGAGGGATAGAGAGTGTGAGAGAGAGAGTGAGAGAGAGAGTGAGAGATCGAAAGAGATAGGAGAGAGAGATAGACAGTCAGAGTGACACAGAGCGAGAGAGAGAGAGGGAGAGAGAGGGTTAGAGGTAGAGAGGTAGAGACAGAAAGTGGGATAGAGAGAGATAAACAGAGAGACAGAGAGAGATAAACAGAGAAACAGAGAGAGACACAGAGAAATATACAGAGTGAGAGAGAGAGAGACAGAGTGAAATACAGAGCAAGAGAGAGAGACGAGAGAGACAGAGCAAGAAAGAGAGAGTGAGACAGAGAGAGACAGAGACAGAGAGAGAGAAATATACAGAGAAATATACAGAGTGAGAGAGAAAGACAGCGAAAAATACAGAGCAAGAGAGAGAGAGACAGAGAGAGACAGAGCGAGAGAGAGAGAGAGAGACAGAGAGATAGAGAGACAGAGATAGGCTGACAGACAGAGCGAGATAGAGACAAAATTATAGAGAGATACCGAGAGAGGAAGAGACGGTGTGAAAGACAGAGAGAGACAGAGAGAGATAGCGAGAGAGAGGGAAAGACAGATAGAGACAGAGAGAGAGAGTCAGAGAGAGGGAAACACAGAGAGAGAGAGACAGAGACAGAGACAGAGAGATTGATAGAGAGAGGGGAAAGGATGGAGATAAAGGCATGGAAAGATACAGAGAGAGTGAGAGACAGAGCGAGAGTGAGAGAGAGACAGAGAGAGAGACAGAGAGAGAGAGAGAGACAGAGAGAGAGAGAGAGAGACAGATAGAAAGAGACAGAGGGAGACAGAGAGAGAGACAGAGAGAGATCGACAGATAGAGAGCGAGACAGAGATAGGTAGACAGAAAGAGAGAGAGAAACAGAGAAAGAGAGAGACGGAGACAGAGACAGAGGCATAGAGAGAAACAGAGACAGACAGAATGAGAGAGAGAGAACGAGAGACAGTGAGAGAAAGACAGAGAGAGAGACTCATAGAGAGGGAAAGACGGAGATAAAGACAGTGAGAAATACATAGAGCGAGAAACAGAGTAAGAGGGAGAGAGAGCCAGAGACAGAGAGAAAGACAGGGAGAAAGAGTGAAAGACACACAGAGAGAGAGAGCGAAAGACAGAACGGCAGATAGACAGAGAGAGAGAGATAGAGACAGACAGAGAGAGAGAGAGAGAGACAGAAAGCGAGAGAGAGAGAGAAAAAGAGAGGGAGACAGGCAGAGACAGAGCGATAGATAGAGAAAGACAGAGAGTGAGAGACATTGAGAGAGAAAGACAGAGAGATAGAGAGACAGAAATAGAGAAAGAGAGAGAGAGAGAAACACAGAGAGTGAGAGAGAGGTACAGAAAGAGGGGGTGAGAGAGAGAGAGAGTGAGTGAGAGAGAGACAGAGAGAGAGACAAAGAGAGAGAATGGCAGAGAGACAGAGATTGATGGAGAGAGCGAGATTGATGGAGAGAGCGAGATTGTTGGAGAGAGATTGATAGAGAGAGAGATTGATAGAGAGAGAGGGAAAGACAGAGATAAAGACAGGGGAGATACGGAGAGAAAGACAGAGAGAGAGAGCGAAAGACACAGAGAGAGAGAGCGAAAGACAGAGCGGCAGATAGACAGAGAGAGAGAGACAGAAAGCGAGAGAGGGAAAAAGAGAGGGAGACAGGCAGACAGACAGAGAGATGCAAAGAGAACAGAGAGAGACAGTGAGAGAATGAGACAGAGAGAGAGAGAGAGAAAGACAGAGAGTGAGAGACAGAGAGAGAAAGACAGAGTGAGAGAGAGACAGAAATAGAGAAAGAGAGAGAAAGGTAAACATAGAAACATAGAAACATAGAAAATAGGTGCAGGAGTAGGCCATTCAGCCCTTCTAGCCTGCACCGCCATTCAATGAGTTCATGGCTGAACATGCAACTTCAGTACTCCATTCCTGCTGTCTCGCCATACCTCTTGATCCCCCAGTAGTATGGACTTCAGCTAACTCCTTTTTGAATATATTTAGTGAAGTGGCCTCAACAACTTTCTGTGGTAGAGAATTCCACAGGTTCACCACTCTATGGGTGAAGAAATTCCTCCTCATCTCGGTCCTAAATGGCTTACCCCTTATCCTTAGACTGTGTCCCCTGCTTCTGGACTTCCCCAACATTGGGAACATTCTTCCTGCATCGAACCTGTCTAACACCGTCAGAATTTTAAACTTTTCTATGAGGTCCCCTCTAATTCTTCTGAACTCCAGTGAATACAAGCCCAGTTGATCCAGTCTTTCTTGATAGGTCAGTCCCACCATCTCGGGAATCAGTCTTGTGAACCTTCGCTGCACTCCCTCAATAGCAAGAATGTCCTTCCTCAAGTTAGGAGATCAAAACTGTACACAATACTCCAGGTGTGGCCTCACCAAGGCCCTGTACAACTGTAGCAACACCTCCCTGCCCTTGTACTCAAATCCCCTCGCTATGAAGGCCAACATGCCATTTGCTTTCTTAACCGCCTGCTGTACCTGCATGCCAACCTTCAATGACTGATGTACCATGACACCCAGGTCTCTTTGCACCTCCCCTTTTCCTAATCTGTCACCATTCAGATAATAGTCTGTCTCTCTGTTTTTACCACCAAAGTGGATAACCTCACATTTATCCACATTATACTTCATCTGCTATGCATTTGCCCACTCACCTAACCTATCCAAGTCACTCTGCAGCCTCATAGCATCCTCCTCGCAGCTCACACTGCCACCCAACTTAGTGTCATCCGCAAATTTGGAGATACTACATTTAATCCCCTCCTCTAAATCATTAATGCACAGTATAAACAGCTGGGGCCCCAGCACAGAACATTGCGGTACCCCACTAGTCACTGCCTGACATTCTGAAACGTACCCATTTACTCCTACTCTTTGCTTCCTGTCTGAAACACAGAGAGTGAGAGAGAGGGACAGAAAGAGAGGGTGACAGAGAGAGAGACATAGAGAGAGAGAGAGAAAGAGCGACAGAGAGACAGAGAGAGAGACAAAGAGAGAGAATGACAGAGAGAGACATAAATTAACAGAGAGAGAGAGATTGATAGAGAGAGAGATTGATAGAGAGAGAGGAAAAAAAGAGATAAAGAGAGTGAGAGATACAGAGAGATAGAGAGAGAGAGAGACAGAGTAAGAGGGAGAGAGAGAGAGACAGAAAAACAGAGAGAGGGAAAGATAGAGAGAAACAGAGACCATGAGAGAGAGAGATAGGGGGGGAAAGACAGAGAAAGACAGAGAGATAGAGAGAGAGAGAGATCAAGAGGGAGAGAGAGACAAAGACAGCAAGAGAGAGAGGGTAATACAGAGAGAGAGAAACAGAGTCGAGAGAGAGGGAGAAAGACACAGAAAGTCACAGAGAGAGACAGAGAGAGACAGAGAGAGAGACAGAGAGAGAGCGAGACAGAGAGATAGATAGAGAGACAGAGATAGGCAGACAGACAGTGAGAGAGAGAGACAGAGAGAGAGAGAGACAGAGATTGTGGGAGAGAGAGAGAGATTAGAGAGATACTCAGAGAGAGGGTGAGAGAGACAGAGGCAAAGAGAGCGAGAAAGAGGCAGAGAGAGACAGGCAGAGAGAGACAAACAGAAAGAAAGAGCGACAGACAGAGAGAGAGACAGAGGCAGAGAGAGAGATTGAGAGAGTGAGGGAAAGACGGAGATAAAGTCAGAGAGAGACAGAGAGAGAGAGAGAGGGAGAGAGAGAGACAGAGCAAGAGGGAGAGGGGGAAATATATATAGAGAGAGAAACAGAGACCGAGAGAGAAACAGAGACCGAGGGAGAGAGAGAGAGCGGGGGGGCGGGGAAGACACAGAAAGACAGAGAGAGACAGAGAGACACAGTGAGAGACAGAGAGAGAGCGAGACAGAGGGGAAGACAGAGAAAGACAGTGAGATATATAGAGAGAGAGAGAGCGAGGGAAAGAGACAGAGAGAGAGAGAGAGAGCGAGAGAGCTAGAAACAGATAGAGAGAAATAGAGATATATAGAGAGGGAAAGAGTACAGACAGAGCGAGAAAGAGAGAGAGACAGAGAGTGAGAGAGCGAGAGAGAGAGAGAGAGATCGACAGACAGAGAGAGAGACAGAGGCAGAGAGAGAGATAGAGAGAAGTAGAAAGAAATCAAAAGGTGACGTCACAGCCAACGTGGTAAGTGATTGGCTGCTGATTGGTGAGTAGTTTTTCTTTTTCTTTATTAGTCAGTAACTTTTAACATTGTTGTTGGCAATTTAAGTGTATCTAAGGGTTAAGTCATGGCAGGACAGCTCGGTCATGTGATATGCTCCTCCTGTACCATGTGGGAACACGGGGACAACACCAGTGTCCCTGACGACTACATGTGCGGGAAGTGTGTCCACCTCTGGCTACTGACGGTCCGCGTTGCGGAGATGGAGCTGAAGGTGGATTCACTCTGGAGCATCCACGATGCTGAGAATGACGTGAGTATCACGTGTAGCGAGTTGGTCTTACCGCAGGAGAATGGTCCACAGCCAGCGAGGGAATGGAAGACCAGCAGGAAGAGTAGTACAAGGAAGGTAGTGCAGGGGTCCCCTGTGGTCATCCCACTGCAAAACAGATACACTGCTTTGAGAGCTGTTGAGGGGAATGACTCATCAGGAGTGGGCAGCAGCAGCCAAGTTCATGGCACCGTGGCTGGCTCTGTTGCACAGGAGGGCAGGAAAAAGAGTGGGCGAGCGATAGTGATAGGGGATTCAATTGTAAGGGGAATAGATAGGCGTTTCTGCGGCCGCAACCGAGACTCCAGGATGGTATGTTGCCTCCCTGGTGCAAGGGTCAAGGATGTCTCGGAGCGGGTGCAGGACATTCTAAAAAGGGAGGGAGAACAGCCAGTTGTCGTGGTGCACGTTGGTACCAATGACATAGGTAAAAAAAGGGATGAGTTCCTACGAAATGAATTTAAGGAGCTAGGAGCTAAATTAAAAAGTAGGACCTCAAAAGTAGTAATCTCGGGATTGCTACCAGTGTCACGTGCTAGTCAGAGTAGGAATCGCAGGATAGCTCAGATGAATACGTGGCTTGAGCAATGGTGCAGCTGGGAGGGATTCAAATTCCTGGGGCATTGGAACCGGTTCTGGGGGAGGTGGGACCAGTACAATCCCGACGGTCTGCACCTGGGCAGAATCGGAACCATTGTCCTCGGGGGAGTGTTTGCTAGTGCTGTTGGGGAGGAGTTAAACTAATATGGCAGGGGGATGGGAACCAATGCAGGGAGATAGAGGGAAACAAAAAGGAGGCAAAAACAAAAGACAGAAAGGAGATGAGGAAAAGTGGAGGGCAGAGAAACCCAAGGCAAAGAACAAAAAGGGCCATTCTACAGCAAAATTCTAAAAGGACAGAGGGTGTTAAAAAAAGAAGCCTAAAGGCTTTCTGTCTTAATGCAAGGAGAATCCGCAATAATGTGGATGAATTAACTGTGCAAATAGATGTTAACAAATATGATGTGATTGGGATTACGGAGACGTGGCTCCAGGATGAGCAGGGCTGGGAACTCAACATCCAGGGGTATTCAACATTCAGGAAGGATAGAATAAAAGGAAAAGGAGGTGGGGTAGCATTGCTGGTTAAGGAGGAGATTAAGGCAATAGTTAGGAAGGACATTAGCCTGGATGATGTGGAATCTATATGGGTAGAGCTGCAGAACACCAAAGGGCAAAAAACGTTAGTGGGAGTTGTGTACAGACCTCCAAACAGTAGTAGTGATGTTGGGGAGGGCATCAAACAGGAAATTAGGGGTGCGTGCAATAAAGGTGCAGCAGTTATAATGGGTGACTTTAATATGCACATAGATTGGGCTAACCAAACTGGAAGCAATACGGTGGAGGAGGATTTTCTGGAGTGCATAAGGGATGGTTTTTTAGACCAATATGTCGAGGAACCAACTAGGGGGGAGGCCATCTTAGACTGGGTGTTATGTAATGAGAAAGGATTAATTAGCAATCTCGTTGTGCGAGGCCCCTTGGGGAAGAGTGACCATAATATGGTGGAATTCTGCATTAGGATGGAGAATGAAACAGTTAATTCAGAGACCATGGTCCAGAACTTAAAGAAGGCTAACTTTGAAGGTATGAGGCGTGAATTGGCTGAGATGGATTGGCGAATGATACTTAAGGGGTTAACTGTGGATGGGCAATGGCAGACATTTAGAGACCGCATGGATGAACTACAACAATTGTACATTCCTGTCTGGCATAGAAATAAAAAAGGGAAGGTGGCTCAACCGTGGCTATCAAGGGAAATCAGGGATAGTATTAAAGCCAAGGAAGTGGCATATAAATTGGCCAGAAATAGCAGCGAACCTGGGGACTGGGAGAAATTTAGAACTCAGCAGAGGAGGACAAAGGGTTTGATTAGGGCAGGGAAAATGGAGTATGAGAAGAATCTTGCAGGGAACATTAAGACGGATTGCAAAAGTTTCTATAGATATGTAAAGAGAAAAAGGTTAGTAAAGACAAAGGTAGGTCCCCTGCAGTCAGAATCAGGGGAAGTCATAACGGGGAACAAAGAAATGGCGGACCAATTGAACAAGTACTTTGGTTCGGTATTCACGAAGGAGGACACGAACAACCTTCCGGTTATAAAAGGGGTCGGGGGGTCTAGTAAGGAGGAGGAACTGAGGGAAATCCTTATTAGCCGGGAAATTGTGTTGGGGAAATTGATGGGATTGAAGGCCGATAAATCCCCAGGGCCTGATGGACTGCATCCCAGAGTACTTAAGGAGGTGGCCTTGGAAATAGTGGATGCGTTGACAGTCATTTTCCAACATTCCATTGACTCTGGATCAGTTCCTATGGAGTGGAGGGTAGCCAATGTAACCCCACTTTTTAAAAAAGGAGGGAGAGAGAAAACAGGGAATTATAGACCGGTCAGCCTGACATCGGTAGTGGGTAAAATGATGGAATCAATTATTAAGGATGTCATAGCAGTGCATTTGGAAAGAGGTGACATGATAGGTCCAAGTCAGCATGGATTTGTGAAAGGGAAATCATGCTTGACAAATCTTCTGGAATTTGTGAGGATGTTTCCAGTAGAGTGGATAAGGGAGAACCAGTTGATGTGGTATATTTGGACTTTCAGAAGGCGTTCGACAAGGTCCCACACAAGAGATTGATGTGCAAAGTTAGAGCACATGGGATTGGGGGTAGTGTACTGACATGGATTGAGAACTGGTTGTCAGACAGGAAGCAAAGAGTAGGAGTAAATGGGTACTTTTCAGAATGGCAGGCAGTGACTAGTGGGGTACCGCAAGGTTCTGTGCTGGGGCCCCAGCTGTTCACACTGTACATTAATATTTTAGATGAGGGGATTAAATGTAGTATCTCCAAATTTGCGGATGACACTAAGTTGGGTGGCAGTGTGAGCTGCGAGGAGGATGCTGTGAGGCTGCAGAGCGACTTGGATAGGTTAGGTGAGTGGGCAAATGCATGGCAGATGAAGTATAATGTGGATAAATGTGATGTTATCCACTTTGGTGGTAAAAACAGAGAGACAGACTATTATCTGAATGGTGACAGATTAGGAAAAGGGGAGGTGCAAAGAGACCTGGGTGTCATGCTACATCAGTCATTGAAGGTTGGCATGCAGGTGCAACAGGCGGTTAAGAAAGCAAATGTCATGTTGGCCTTCATAGCAAGGGGATTTGAGTACAGGGGCAGGGAGGTGTTGCTACAGTTGTACAGGGCATTGCTGAGGCCACACCTGGAGTATTGTGTACAGTTTTGGTCTCCTAACCTGAGGAAGGACATTCTTGCTATTGAGGGAGTGCAGCGAAGGTTCACCAGACTGATTCCCGGGATGGCGGGACTGACCTATCAAGAAAGACTGGATCAACTGGGCTTGTATTCACTGGAGTTCAGAAGAATGAGAGGGGACCTCATAGAATCATATAAAATTCTGACGGGGTTAGACAGGTTAGATGCAGGAAGAATGTTCCCAATGTTGGGGAAGTCCAGCACCAGGGGTCACAGTCTAAGGATAAGTGGTAAGACATTTAGGACCGAGATGCGGAGGAACTTCTTCACCCAGAGAGTGGTGAACCTGTGGAATTCTCTACCACAGAAAGATGTTGAGGCCAATTCACTAAATATATTCAAAAAGGAGTTAGATGAGGTCCTTACTGCTAGGGGGATCAAGGGGTATGGCGAGAAAGCAGGAATGGGGTACTGAAGTTGAATGTTCAGCCATGAACTCATTGAATGGCGGTGCAGGCTAGAAGGGCCGAATGGCCTACTCCTGCAACTATTTTCTATGTTGCTATGTCTATGTTTCTATGATAGATATGGGAGAGACAGAGATAGGCAGACAGACAGAGAGAGAGAGACAGAGATCGAGAGAGAGAGAAACAGAGAGACACAGAGACAGAGAGAGAGACAGAGAGAGTGACAGAGCGAGACAGAGAGAGAGACAGAGAGAGAAAGAGAGACAGACTTATAGAGAGATACAAAGAGAGAGCGTGAGAGACGGAGCGAGATAGAGAGAGACTCAGAGAGAGAAGGTGAGAGAGCGAGATAGAGAGAGAATGAGAAAAATACAGAGCAAGAGAGAGAGACAGAGAGAGACAGAGCGAGAGAGAGACAGAGATCGACAGATAGATATGGAGAGAGACAGATAGGCAGACAGACAGAGAGAGAGACAGAGATCGAGAGTGGGAGAAACAGAGAGACACAGAGACAGAGAGAGAGGCAGAGAGAGACAGAGAAAGACAGAGCGAGAGAGAGAGGGGGAGAGAGTGAAAGAGAGAGAGAGACAGTGAGAGAGAGAGAGTGACAGAGAGAGAGACAGGCAGAGAGAGACTGATAGGAGTGAGGGGAAGATGGAGATAAAGACACGGAGAGAAACAGGGAGAGAGACAGAGTGAGAGGGAGAGAGATACAGAGAGGGAAAGATGGAGCAAAACAGAGATGGAGGCTGCGACAGAGACAGAGAGACATGAAGGGAGTGAGGGGAAACAGAGAAAGATAGAGACACAGAGAGAGAGAGGGAAAGAAACAGACAGTGAGAGAGGGAGATAGAGAGAGAGAGAGATAGAGACAGATAGAGATAGATAGAAACAGAGATATATAGATCGGGAGAGAGATACAGAGAGAGGGAGACCGAGAGAGACAGAGAGAGAGACAGAGTGACAGATCGAGAGAGAGAGAGAGAGACTGAGGCTGAGAGAGAGAGACAGAGAGAGAAAACAGAGAGGGACTAATAGAGAGAGACAGAGAGCGATAGAGAGATAGAGTGTCAGAACGAGTAAGAGAGAGAGCGAGACAGAGAGAGATAGCGAGAGAGAGAGAGATACACAGGGGGAGACAGAGAGAGAGAGAGAGAGACAAAGAGACAGAGAGATAGAGAGAGAGAGAGAGAGAGAGAGAGAGTCAGAGATAAGCAGATGGAGAGAGATAGGGAGTGAGAGAGAGAGAGAGGCAGAGAGAGAGAGAGGCAGAGAGAGAGAGAGACAGAGAGAGAGAGACATTGAAAAATACAGAGTGAGAGAGACAGAGAGCGGAGCGACAGAGACAGAGTGATAGAGGCAGAGTTGCAGAGAGATACAGAGATCGAGAGAGAGAGGCAAAGAGAGAGGGAGAGACAGAGAGCGATAGAGAGAGACTCAGAGAGAGAGGGTGAGTGAGACAGAGGCAGAGAGAGAGAGAGAGGCAGAGAGAGAGACAGACAGACAGAGAGAGGCAGACAGAGAGAGACAAACAGAAAGAGAGAGAGAAACAGAGAAAGAGAGAGACGGAGGCAGAGACAGAGGCAGAGAGAGAAAGAAGACAGACAGAATGAGAGAGACAGAGAGAGACAGAGTGAGAGAGACAGAGAGAGACAGAGAGAGAGAGAGATTCATAGAGATGGAAAGACGGAGATAAAGACAGCGAAAAATACATAGAGAGAGAAACAGAGTGAGAGGGAGTCAGAGACAGAGAGAAAGACAGAGAGAGAGAGTGAAAGACAGAGCGGCAGATAGTCAGAGAGAGAGAGATAGAGACAGACACAGAGAGAGAGAGAGACAGAAAGAGAGGGTGACAGAGAGAGAGAGACAGAGAGAGAGAGACAGAGAGAGAGACAGAGAGAGACAGTGAGAGAGAGAGAGAGAGACAAAGGGAGAGAATGTCAGAGAGAGACAGAGATTAATAGAGAGAGAGATTGATAGAGAGAGATTGATTGATAGAGAAAGAGATTGATAGAGAGAGAGAGGGAAAGGCAGAGATGAAGTCAGGGAGAGATACAGATAGATAGAGAGAGAGAGACAGAGTAAGAGGGAGAGAGAGAGAAACAGAAAAACATAGAGAGAGGGAAAGATAGAGAGAAACAGCGACCATGAGAGTGAGAGAGAGAGAGGGTGAAAGACAGAGAGAGACAGAGAGAGACAGAGAGAGAGAGAGACAGAGCGAGACAGAGAGAGAGCAAGTTAGAGGGGTAAAAAGAGAGATAGAGCGAGAGGGTAATATAGAGAGAGAGAGAGACAGTGAGAGAGAGAGAGAGAGAGAGAGAGAGACAGAGAGAGAGACAGGCAGAGAGAGACTGATAGGAGAGAGGGGAAGATGGAGATAAAGACACGGAGAGAAACAGGGAGAGAGACAGAGCGAGAGGGAGAGAGAGACAGAGAGGGAAAGTTGGAGCGAAACAGAGATGGAGGCTGCGACAGAGACAGAGAGACAGGGAGGGAGTGAGGGGAAACAGAGAAAGACACAGATAGAGACAGAGAGAGAGAGAGGGAAAGAAACAGACAGTGAGAGAGGGAGATAGAGAGAGATAGAGATCGGTAGAAACAGAAACAGAGATATATAGATCGGGACAGTGATACAGAGAGAGGGAGACCGAGAGAGAGAGCGAGACAGAGAGAGAGACAGAGAGACAGAGAGAGAGAGAGAGAGAGACAGAGACAGAGACAGGGAGAGAGAGACAGAGAGAGAAAAACAGAGAGGGACTGATAGAGAGAGAGACAGAGAGAGATAGAGAGAGATAGAGAATCAGAGCGAGTAAGAGAGAGAGCGAGACAGAGAGAGATAGCGAGAGAGAGAGAGATACACAGGGAGAGACAGAGAGAGACAGAGACAAAGAGACAAAGAGACAGAGAGATCGAGAGAGAGAGTCAGAGATAAGCAGATGGAGAGAGATAGAGAGAGAGCGAGGCAGAGAGAGAGACAGAGAGAGAGACAATGAAAAATACAGAGTGAGAGAGACAGAGAGCGGAGCGAGAGAGGGTAATATAGAGAGAGAGAGAAACAGAGACGAGAGAGGGAGAAAGACACAGAAAGACAGAGAGAGACAGAGATTGACAGAGAGAGACAGAGAGAGACAGAGACAGAGAGAGAGAGCGAGTCAGAGAGTTTGAGTGAGACAGAGATAGGCAGACAGACAGAGTGACAGAGAGAGACAGAGATTGTGGGAGAGAGAGAGAGATTAGAGAGAGACTCAGAGAGAGAGGGTGAGAGAGACAGAGGCAAAGAGAGAGAGAAAGAGGCAGAGAGAGACAGGCAGAGAGAGACAAACAGAAAGAGAGAGCGACAGAGAGAGAGACAGAGACAGAGGCAGAGGGAGAGATAGAGACAGAGATAGAGAGAGTGAGGGAAAGACGGAGATAAAGACAGAGAGAGACCGAGAGAGAGAGAGATAGAGAGAGAGAGAGAGGGGGGGGGGAGACACAGAAAGACAGAGTGAGACAGAGATAGAGAGACAGAGAGACAGAGAGAGAGCGAGACAGAGAAATACAGATATATATATATATATAGCTAGAGAGAGAGACAGAGAGAGAGAGAGAGAGCTAGAAACAGATAGAGAGAAATAAAGATATATAGAGAGGGGAGAGATACAGACAGAGCGAGAAAGAGAGAGAGACAGAGAGTGAGAGAGCGAGAGAGATAGAGAGAGATCGACAGACAGATAGGGAGAGAGACAGATAGGCAGAGAGAAAGAGACACAAAAAGAGAGAGAGACAGAGATCGGGAGAGAGAGAAACAGAGAGACACAGAGACAGAGAGAGAGACAGAGAGAGTGACAGAGAGTGAGCGAGAGAGGGACAGAGACAGAG
This sequence comes from Pristiophorus japonicus, assembly GCF_044704955.1. Taxonomy (NCBI): domain Eukaryota; kingdom Metazoa; phylum Chordata; class Chondrichthyes; family Pristiophoridae; genus Pristiophorus; species Pristiophorus japonicus. The sequence goes on from NW_027254765.1 coordinate 40,534, forward strand.
AGGGAGACAGAGAGGGAGACAGACAGGGAGATATAGAGCGAGAGCGAGAGAGAGTGAGAGCGATGGAGAATAAGAGAAAGAGACAGAAATAGAGATGGAGAGAGAGAGAAACACAGAGAGAGAGAGTCAGAAAGAGAGAGAGGCAGAGAGAGACACAGAGAGAGACAGAGAGAGAGAGAGAAAGAGAGAGAGATTCATAGAGTGGGAAAGACGGAGATAAAGACAGCGAGAAATACATAGAGAGAGAGACAGAAATCGAGAGAGAGAGGAAAAGAGAGGGAGACAGGCAGAGAGATGCAGAGAGAGACAGAGAATGAGACAGAGAGAGAGAGGGAAAGACAGAGAGTGCGAGACAGAGAGAGAGAAAGACAGAGAGATAGAGAGACAGAAATAGAGAAAGAGAGAGAGAGAGAAACACAGAGTGAGAGAGAGGGACAGAAAGAGAGGGTTAGAGAGAGAGAGAGCGAGCGAGAGAGAGAGACAGAGAGAGAGAAAGACAGAGAGATAGAGAGACAGAAATAGAGAAAGAGAGAGAGAGAGAAACACAGAGTGAGAGAGAGGGACAGAAAGAGAGGGTTAGAGAGAGAGAAAGCGAGCGAGAGAGAGAGACAGAGAGTGAGAGACAGAGAGAGAGACAAAGAGAGAGAATGACGGAGAGAGACAGAGATTAATAGAGAGAGAGAGATTGATAGAGAGAGAGGGAAAGACAGAGATAAAGACAGGGAGAGATAGAGAGAGAGACAGAGTAAGAGGGAGCGAGTGAGAGAGATAGAAAAACAGAGAGAGAGGGAACGATAGAGAGAAACAGAGACCATGAGAGAGAGAGAGGGGGGAAAGACAGAGAAAGACAGAGCGAGAAAGAGAGAGAGCGAGTTAGAGGGGAAGACAGAGATATAGAGAAAGAGAGAGAGAGCAAGAGGGAGAGAGACAGAGAGAGAGGGTAATATATATATATATATAGAAACAGCGACGAGAGAGAGAGAGAGGGAGAAAGACACAGAAAGACAGAGAGGGACAGTGAGAGACAGAGAGAGGGACAGAGAGAGACAGAGAGAGAGACAGAGAGAGAGAACGAGACAGAGAGAGAGAGAGAGCGAGACAGAGAGATAGATAGACAGACAAAGATAGGCAGACAGACAGAGTGAGAGAGAGAGACAGAGATTGTGGGAGAGAGAGATTAGAGAGGGATTCAGGGAGAGAGAGTGAGAGAGACAGAGGCAAAGAGAGAGAGAAAGAGGCAGAGAGAGTCAGGCAGAGAGAGACAAACAGAAAGAGAGAGCGACAGACAGAGAGAGAGACAGAGACAGAGGCAGAGAGAGAGAGAGACAGAGATAGAGAGAGTGAGGGAAAGACAGAGATAAAGTCAGAGAGAGAGAGAGGGAGACAGAGCAAGAGGGAGAGAGAGTCAGAGAGACAGAAAGAGGGTGAAATATATATACAGAGAGAAACAGAGACCGACAGAGAGAGAGAGGGGGAAAGACACAGAAAGACAGAGAGAGACAGATAGACACAGAGAGATAGAGAGAGACACAGAGAGAGAGAGAGAGAGAGAGAGAGAGAGAGGGGGGGGGGAGACGCAGAAAGATAGAGAGAGAGAGAGAGAGAGCGAGACAGAGGGGAAGACAGAGAAAGACAGAGAGATATATATATAAAGAGAGAGAGAGGGAAAGAGACAGAGCGAGAGAGAGAGAGAGAGAGAGAGAGCTAGAAACAGACAGAGAGAAATAGAGAGTGGAAAGAGATACAGACAGAGCGAGAAAGAGAGTGAGAGAGCGAGAGACAGAGACAAACAGAGAGAGAGATAGAGAGTTAGAGATAGACATAAATAGAGAGAGAGAGAGACAGAGAGTGAGAAAGACGGAGAAATAGAGAGAGATCGAAAGACAGATAGGGAGTGAGACAGAGATAGGCAGAAAGACAGAGAGAGAGAGAGACACACAAAGAGAGAGAGACAGAGATCGGGAGAGAGAGAAACAGAGAGACACAGAGACAGATAGAGAGACAGAGAGAGTGACAGAGAGCGAGCGAGAGAAGGACAGAGACAGAGAGGGAAACAGAGAAACAGAGAGACACAGAGACAGAGAACGAGAGCAAGAGAGAGTGAGAGCGACAGAGAATAAGAGAAAGAGACACAAATAGAGATGGAGAGAGAGAGAAACACAGAGAGAGAGAGAGTCAGAAAGAGAGAGAGGCAGAGAGAGAGAGAGAGAGAGAGACAGAGAGAGAGAGATGACAGAGAGAGAGAGAAATTGGCAGAGACAGAGGGAATGGCAGAGATAAAGACATGGAGAGAGAGAGAGAGAGAGAGAGAGAGAGAGAGAGAGAGAGAGAGAGAGAGAGAGAGAGAGAGAGAGAGAGAGAGAGAGAGAGAGAGAGAGAGAGAGACAGAGCAAGAGGGAGAGAGAGAGACAGATATACAGAGAGAGAGGGAAAGATAGGGAGAGAGAGAAAGAGAGACGGGGAGAGAGAGGGAGAGAGAGAGAGAAGGGGAAAGACAGAGAAAGACAGGGAGGGACAGAGAGAGAGAGAGACAGAGAGAGGGACAGAGAGAGAGAGTCAGGAAGAGAGAGCGAGAGAGAGACAGAGAGTGACAGAGACAGAGTGTGAGAGGCAGAGAGAGAGAGAGAGACAAGAGAGGGAGAGAGAGAGAGAGAGAGAGACAAGGAGGAAGTGTAGCGAGAGAGATAGAGATGGAGTGAGTCAGACAGATAGAGACAGGCAGAGAGAGAGAGAGAGAGGCAGGGAGAGAGAAACAGAGAGACAGAGAAAGACACAGAGAAATATACAGAGTGAGGGATAGAGTAAGAGAAAAATACAGAGCGAGAGAGACAGAGCGAGAGAGAGAGAGACAGAGACCGAGACACAGAGAGGGAGAGAGAGAGAGAGACAGAGTGAGAGAGAGAGAGAGACAAGGAGAGAGTGAAACAGAGACACAGAGAGAGAGAGCGGCAGAGAGAGAGAGAGTGCGAGAGAGAGAGAGACAAGGAGGAAGTGTAGCGAGAGAGATAGAGAGAGAGTGAGTCAGACAGACAGAGATAGGCAGAGAGAGAGAGAGAGAGAGAGGCAGGGAGAGAGAGACAGAGAGACAGAGAAAGACACAGAGAAATATACAGAGTGAGGGATAGAGTGAGAGAAAAATACAGAGCAAGAGAGACAGAGCGAGAGAGAGAGAGACAGAGACCGAGACACAGAGAGGGAGAGAGAGAGAGAGAGACAGAGTGAGAGAGAGAGAGAGAGGAACAAGGAGAGAGTGAAACAGAGATACAGAGAGAGAGAGAGGCAGAGAGAGAGAGAGTGAGAGAAAGAGACAGGGAGAGTATGAAACAGAGACACAGAGAGAGAGAGAGACATAGAGACAGAGAGAGAGCCAGAGATAGGCAGACAGACAGAGTCAACGAGAGAGACAGATTTATAGAGAAATACAGAGAGAGGGAGAGATGGAGAGACAGACAGAGAGAGAGAGACAGAGAGAGAGAGAGAGATAGTGAGAGGGAGGGAAAGACAGATAGAGATAGAGACAGAGAGAGTCAGAGAGAAAGAAATACGAGAGAGAGAGAGACAGAGAGAGACAGAGAGACAGAGCGAGAGTCAGAGAGAGAGGGAAAGATCGAGTGAGAAACAGAAACAGAGAGAGAGACAGAGAGAAACAGAGAGAGAGAGAGACAGACAGAGCGAGAGTGTGAGAGAGAGAGAGAGACAGAGAGAGAGGGAAAGATGGAGTGAGAAACAGAAACATAGAGAGAGAGACAGAGCGAGAGTGAGTGAGAGAGAGAGAGAGGGGGAAAGATGGAGAGATAAACAAAAACAGAGATAGAGAGACAGAGATAGAGCGAAAGATGGAGAGAGAAACAGGAACAGAGAGAGACAGAGAGAGATCGACAGACAGATAGAGAGAGAGAGACAGAGATAGGCAGATCGACAGAGAGAGACAGAGAAACAGAATTGTGGAGAGATACAGAGAGAGAGCAAGACAGAGGGAGAGGGAGAGACAGAGCGAGATAGAGAGAAACTCAGAGAGAGAAGGTGAGAGAGAGACAGAGCAAAATACAGAGTGAGAGAGAGAGAGATAGAGAGAGACAGAGAGAGCGAGGGAAAGAGAGAGAGAGAGAGAGAGAGAGAGAGAGACAGAGCGAGAGGGAGAGAGAGACAGAGCGAGAGAGAGAGAAAGGGAGAGAGTGAAAAAGAGTGAGAGAGACAGAAAGACATTCAGAGAGAGCGACAGAGAGAAAGAGAGACAGAGTGAGAGAGGGAAAGATAGAGAGAGAGAGAGAGAGTGACAGAGAGAGAGAGACACAGCGAGAGGGAGAGAGGGACAGAGAGGTAAAGAGAGAGAGAGTGAAAGAGAGAGAGAGAGAGACACAGAGAGACAGACAGAGAGAGAGAGAGACAGAGAGCGAGAGAGAGAGAGAAACATAGAGAGAGAGACTGACTGACAGCGTGAGAGAGAGAGAAATATACAGAGTGAGAAAGACAGAGAGAGAGAGAGAGAGAGACAGAGCGAGAGGGAGAGAGAGACAGAGCGAGAGAGAGAGAAAGGGAGAGAGTGAAAAAGAGTGAGAGAGACAGAAAGACATTCAGAGAGAGCGACAGAGAGAAAGAGAGACAGAGTGAGAGAGGGAAAGATAGAGAGAGAGAGAGTGACAGAGAGAGAGAGACACAGCGAGAGGGAGAGAGGGACAGAGAGGTAAAGAGAGAGAGAGTGAAAGAGAGAGAGAGAGAGACACAGAGAGACAGACAGAGAGAGAGAGAGACAGAGAGCGAGAGAGAGAGAGAAACATAGAGAGAGAGACTGACTGACAGCGTGAGAGAGAGAGAAATATACAGAGTGAGAAAGACAGAGAGAGAGAGAGACAGAGACAGAGCGAGAGATTGAGTGAAGGATGGAGATAAAGAGAGGGAGAGATACAGATAGACAGAGAGAGAGCGCGAGAGAGACAGAAATTGAGAGAGAGAGAGAGTGAGAGAGAGAGAGAAACACAGAGAGAGTGAGAGAGAAAAAGACAGAAAGAGAGGGTGACAGAGAAGGACAAAGAGAGAGACAGATAGAGAGACAGAGAGAGACAATGACAGAGAGACAAGGATTGATAGAGAGGGAGAGATTGATAGAGAGAGAGATTGATAGAGAGAGAGGGAATGACAGAGATAAAGACAGGGAGAGATACAGGGAGAATGAGAGACAGAGAGAGAGTGACAGAAAGTGAGGGTGACAGAGAGAGAGAGAGAGAGAGACAGAAAGAGAGGGTGACAGAGAGAGAGAGAGAGACCGAGAGAGAGACAGAGAGAGAAAGACAGAGAGATAGAAATAGAGACGGAGAATGAGTAACACAGAAATAGAGATAGAGCGAGAGAGAAAAACACAGAGAGAGTGAGAGAGAGAGAGAGAGAGACAGAGAGAGAAAGAGTGTGACAGAGAGAGGGAGAGACAGAGAGAGAGAGGGAGAAAAAGAGAGTGTAAGAGAGAGACAGAGAGAGAGAAACAGAGATGGAGAGAGAGAGAGAGAGAGAGGGAGAAAGACCGAGAGAGTCAGCGAGAGACAGAAAGAGAGAGAGATAGAGAGAGAGAGAGTGAGGGAGACAGAGGGAGAGCTAGTTTGGGGGTTGATACAGACGTATGGGGAGAGAGCGGGCAGTGGGATTAGTTTGGGGATTGATACAGGACTATGGGGAGAGAGCGGGGCAGTGGGATTAGTTTGGGGATTGATGCAGGACTATGGGGAGAGAGCGGGGCAGTGGGATTAGTTTTACATGAGCTGCGTGGTGACCATTTTACACCAGGACACGTGTCTGGGTGATCTGTGAACAAACCTGGTTTACCTGCCTGGGCTCGGGGCTTTGTGTATTGGTCCCAGTCTCTGGGTCCTTCATGTGTTTGAAGAGTTTGAAGTTGGTCACATCATGTCATTCTTTCAGGGCATTGATGGTAAACAGATTCAATCCTGTGTATCTGTGAGGGGCGACACAATCGAATTTACACCTTATTCAAACCAACAAAACTTGCTTCTCTATTTCCTGCCCTGCGAAGATATCCTCCCATCAAACACTCCCAGGGCAGCTACAGCACGGGGTTAGATACAGAGTAAAGCTCCCTCTACACTATCCCATCAAACAGTCCCAGAGCAGGTACAGGGGGTTAGATACAGAGTAAAGCTCCCAATAAACTGTCCCATCAAACACTCCCAGGGCAGGTACAGCATGGGTTAGATACAGAGTAAAACTCCCTCTACACTGTCCCTTCAAACACTCCCAGGGCAGGTACATCATGGGTTAGATACAGAGTAAAGCTCCCTCTATACTGTCCCATCAAACTCTCCCAGGGCAGGTACAGCACGGGGTTAGATACAGAGTAAAGCTCCCTCTTCACTGTCCAATCAAACACTCCCAGGACAGGTACAGGGGGTTAGATACAGAGTAAATCTCCCTCTACACTGTCCCAACAAACACTCCCAGGGCAGGTACAGCACGGATTAGATACAGAGTAAAGTACCCTCTACATTGTCCCATCAAACACTCCCAGGGCCGGTACAGGGGGTTAGATACAGAGTAAAGCTCCCTCTACACTGTCCCATCAAACACTCCCAGGGCAGGTACAGGGGGTTAGATACAGAGTAAGGCTCCCTCTACACTGTCCCATCAAACAGTCCCAGGGCAGGTACACCTTTAAGCAGCTAACGTTAAATTAGAGAGTAGTCGGTCTCTGTAATCAATCTCCCAGTGTTAACATAAAATGGCGACCATTAACAAATGTAAAATGGATGACTGAAGATCGGTGTGTGCGTTGTCAATGTGGTTCTGGGAGAGCTTCAGAGAGACAGCGAGAGACAGAGGGAGAGATATACAGAGAGACTGAAAGAGAAAGAGACAGAGAGAGAGAGAGTGGGAGAGATATACAGAGAAAAAGACAGGCATACAGACAGAGAGAGACAGAGATGGAGAGTCACAGAGACAGGGAGAGAGAGACAGAGAGAGAGAGAGACAGAAAGAGACACAGAGAGGGAGGTACAGACAGGGAGAGAGACAGAGATGGAGAAAGAGAGGGAGTCAAAGAGACAGAAAGAGACAGACAGAGTTAGAGGGAGACAGAGGGGGAGAGTGAGAGAGAGGGATAGGAAGAGAGATGGATTGAGAGAGAGTAGGATAGACAGAGAGAGAGAGGAAGAAACAGAGAGAGAGAGAGAGACAGATAGAGAGACAGAGATAGTGAGAGAGAGAGAGCGAGAGAGAGATGGATAGAGACAGGAGAGAGAGAGGGAGCGAGACAGAGAGAGACAAAGAGAGAGAGACACATAGTGAGGGACAGAGAGAGGGAGAGGGATAGAGAGAGAAAGGGATAGAGAGAAACAGAGAGAGAGAGAGAGGCCGATAGAGAGACAGAGAAAGCGAGAGAGAGATAGCAATAGACAGGAGAGACAGAGAGAGAGAGACAGAGAGAGAGACAAAGACAGAGACGGAGAGAGAGAGACGAGCGAGAGAGACAGAGAGAAAACAATACAGAGAGATAGACAAAGAGTGAGTGTGACAGAGAGAGAGAGACAGAGAGTGTCAGAGAAAGGGAGTGCGAGACAAAGAGAAAGAGAGGGATAGAGAGAGAAAGGAAGAGGGAGACAGACAGAGAGAGAGAGAGAGACAGTGAGAGAGAGAGTGAGAGAGAGATAAAGAGAGACAGAGAGAGAGATAGAGAGAGAGAGAGACAGAAATACAGAGACAGAGAGAGAGACAGAAGGAGAGAGAGACAGAGAGAGATAGAGAGATAGAGAGAGATAGAAAGACAGAGAGAGATAGAGAGACAGAGAGAGGGACAGAGAGAGAGGGGGAGAGAGAGAGTGAGAGAGAGCAAGAGGAACAGAGAGTGGGACAGAGAGAGAGAAAGAGAAAGACAGAGTGAGAGAGAGGGACAGAGAGTGGGAGAGAGAGAGAGAGACAGAGAGAGAGGGACAGAGTGAAAGAGAGAGAGAGGAACAGAGAGAGAGAGTGAGAGAGACAGAAGTAGAGAGAGAGGGACAGAGACAGAGAGACAGCGAGAGAGAGCGAGAGGGAGAGAGAAAGAGACAGGGAGGGAGACAGATAGACAGAGAGACACAGAGAGTGAAAGAGAGAGAGAGAGAGCTACAGAGAGGGTTATAGAAGAGAGAGATCGAGTGAGACAGAGAGAGAGCGTATTAGTGTGTGTGTGTCTCTCTCTATCTCTCTCTCTGTATAGATTCTGGGATTGATACAGGGCTACGGGGAGAGAGCAGGACAGTGGGATTAGTTTGGGGATTGATACAGGGCTATGGGGAGAGAGCGGGGCAGTGGGATTAGTTTGGGGATTGATACAGGACTACGGGGAGAGAGCGGGGCAGTGGGATTAGTTTGGGGATTGATACAGGACGATGGGGAGAGAGCGGGGCAGTGGGATTAGTTTGAGGATTGATACAGGACTATGAGGAGAGAGCGGGGCAGTGGGATTAGTTTGGGGATTGATACAGGACTATGGGGAGAGAGCGGGGCAGTGGGATTAGTTTGGGGATTGATACACGACTAATGGGAGAGAGCGGGACAGTGGGATTAGTTTGGGGATTGATACAGGACTATGGGGAGAGCGCGGGGCAGTGGGATTAGTTTGGGTGAAATAGAGCAGCCATTTTACATGAAATGCGTGGCGACCATTTTATACCACGTCTCTTGTTACAGAGTCTGAGAGACTGAGCAAGACAGAGAGAGAGATACAGAGACAGAGAGAGAGAGAGAGAGAGTAGAGAGAGAGAGATAGAGAGAGAGCAGAGAGAGAGATACGGAGATAGAGAGGTTGAGAGAGACAGAGACAGAGCGTGCGAGAGAGAGAGACAGGTCGTGAGAGAGAGAGAGAGAGATATACAGATCGAGAGAAAGTGAGGGACAAAGAGAGAGAAAGACAGAGTGAGAGAGAGACACAGAGAGAGATAGAACGTGAGAGCGCGAGAGAGAGACAGGGATTGAGAGACAGAGAGATAGAGAGACAGAGAGAGAGTGAGAGAGAGAGAGACAGAGAGAGAGTGCGAAAGCGAGACAGAGATTAAGAGAGAGAGGGAGGAACAGAGAGAGAAAGAGAGAGAGGCAGAAAGAGGGAGATATACAGTGTGAGAAAGAGAGCGAGACAGAGCGAGACGGAGAGAGATGGAGAGACAGGGAGAACAATAGAGAGAGAGGGAGAGAGAGAGGGCAAGAAAGAGAGAGGGAGAGAGAGTGAGCGATGAAGCGATACAGAGTGGGAGAGAGGGAGAGAGAGAGAGAGACAGAGACAGAGGGAGAGAGAGGAAGCGAGACAGAATGGGATAGATAGTAAGAGAGGGAGAGGGAGAAAGAGGGAGTGAGACAGAGAGACAGAGAGGTGCTCTCTCCAAATGTAATTAATTATAAGATCGCAGGTAACTAACGAACAAAACGGATAAGATAATGAGGGGGCTTGACAAGGAGGATACAGAGAGGATGTTTCCACTGATGGGGGGAACTAGAACTAGGGGGCATGGTCTTCGAATAAGGGGCCGCCCATTTAAAACTGTGATGAGGAGGAATTTCTTCTCTCAGAGTGTTGTACATCTGTGGAATTCACTGCCTCAGAGAGCTGTGGAAGCCGGGACATTGAATATATTTAAGACACAGATAGACAGTTCCTTAACCGATAAGGGATAAGGGTTTATGGGGAGTGGGCAGGGAAGTGGACCTGAGTCCATGATCGGATCAGCGATGATCGTATTAAATGGTGGAGCAGGCTCGAGGGGCCGTATGGACTACTCCTGCTCCTATTTCTTATGTTCATATCTCCATATCTAACCCCGTGCTGTACCTGCCCCGGGAGTGTATGATCGGACAGTGTAGAGGAAGCTTTACTCTGTATCTAACCCCCTGTACCTGCCCTGGGAGTGTTTGATGGGACAGTGTAGAGGGAGCTTTACTCTGTATCTAAACCCCTGTACCTGTCCTGGGAGTGTTTGATGGGACAGTGTAGAGGGAGCTTTACTCTGTATCTAACCCCCTGTACCTACCCTGGGAGTGTTTGATGGGACAGTGTAGAGGGAGCTTTACTCTCTATCTAACCCCCTGTACCTGCCCTGGGAGTGTTTGATGGGACAGTGTTGAGGGAGCTTTACTCTGTATCTAAGCCCCTGTACCTGTCCTGGGAGTGTTTGATGGGACAGTGTAGAGGGAGCTTTACTCTGTATCTAACCTCCTGTACCTGCCCTAGGAGTGTTTAATGGGACAGTGTAGAGGGAGCTTTACTCTCTATCTAACCCCCTGTACCTGCCCTGGGAGTGTTTGATGGGACAGTGTAGAGGGAACTTTACTCTGTATCTAAACACCTGTACCTGCCCTGGGAGTGTTTGATGGGACAGTGTAGAGGGAGCTATACTCTGTATCTCACCCCCTGTACTGCCCTGGGAGTGTTTGATGGGACAGTGTAGAGGGAGCTTTACTCTCTATCTAACCCCCTGTACCTGCCCTAGGAGTGTGTGATGGGACAGTGTAGAGGCAGCTTTACTATGTATCTAACTCCCTGTATCTGCCCTGGGATTGTTTGATGGGACAGTGCAAAGGGAGTTTTACTCTGTATATAACCCAGTGCAGTACCTGCCCTGCGAGTGTTTGATGGGACAGTGTAGAGGGAGTTTTACTCTGTATCTAACTCGCTGTACCTGTCCTGGGAGTGTTTGATAGGACAGTGTTGAGGGAGCTTTACTCTGTATCTAAGCCCCTGTACCTGTCCTGGGAGTGTTTGATGGGACAGTGTAGAGGGAGCGTTACTCTGTATCTAACCTCCTGTACCTGCCCTAGGAGTGTTTAATGGGACAGTGTAGAGGGAACTTTACTCTGTATCTAAACCCCTGTACCTGCCCTGGGAGTGTTTGATGGGACAGCGTAGAGGGAGCGATACTCTGTATCTCACCCCCTGTACTGCCTGGGAGTGTTTGATGGGACAGTGTAGAGGGAGCTTTACTCTCTATCTAACCCCCTGTACCTGCCCGAGGAGTGTGTGATGGGACAGTGTAGAGGCAGCTTTACTATGTATCTAACCCCCTGTATCTGCCCTGGGATTGTTTGATGGGACAGTGCAAAGGGAGTTTTACTTTGTATATAACCCAGTGCAGTACCTGCCCTGCGAGTGTTTGATGGGACAGTGTAGAGGGAGTTTTACTCTGTATCTAACTCGCTGTACCTGTCCTGGGAGTGTTTGATGGGACAGTGGAGAGAGAGCTTTACTCGGTATCGAACCGCCTGGACCTGTCCTGGGAGTGTTTGATGGGACAGTGTAGAGGGAGCTTTACTCTGAATCTAACCCCCTGTATCTGCCCTTGAAGTGTTTGATGGGACAGTGCAGAGGGAGCTTTACTCTGTATCTAACCCCATGCTGTATTGCCCTGGGAGTGTTTGATGGGACAGTGTCGAGGGATTTTACTCGCTACCTAACCCCCTGTACCTGCCCTGGGAGTGTTTGATGGGACAGTGTGAGAGAGAGCTTTACTCTGTATCTAACCACCTGTACCTGCCCTGGGAATGTTTTATGGGGCAGTGTAGAGGGAGATTTACTCTGTATCTAACCCCCCTGTCCCTGCCCTGGGAGTGTTTGATGGGACAGTGTAGAGGGAGCTTTACTCTGTATCTAACCCCATGCTGTACCTGCCCTGGGAGTGTTTGATGGGACAGTGCAGAGGGAGCTTTACTCTGTATCTAACCCCATGCTGTACCTGCCCTGGGAGTGTTTGATGGGACACTGCAGAGGGAGCTTTACTCTGTATCTAACCCCCTGTACCTGCCCTGGGAATGTTTGATGCGTCAGTGTAGAGGGAGCTTTACTCTGTATCTAACCTCCTGTACCTGTCCTGGGAGTGTTTGATGGGACAGTGTAAAGGGAGCTTTACTCTGTATCTAACCCCCTGTACTGCCCAGGGAGTGTTTGATGAGACAGTGTAGAGGGAGCTTTACTCTCTATTTAACCCCCTGTACCTGCCCTAGGAGTGTGTGATGGGACAGTGTAGAGGCAACTTTAATCTGTATCTCACCCCCTGTACCTGCCCTAGGAGTGTTTGATGGGACAGTGCAGAGGGAGCTTTACTCTGTTTCTAACCCCTTGTACCTGCCCTGGGAGAGTTTGATGGGACAGTGTAGACGTAGCTTTACTCTGTATCTAACCCCCTGTATCTGCCCTTGAAATGTTTGATGGGGCCGTGCAGAGGGAGCTTTACTCTGTATCTAACCCCATGTTGTATTGCCCTGGTTTGTTTGATGGGACAGTGTAGAGGGAGCTTTACTCTGTATCTAACCCCGTGCTGTACCTGCCCTGAGAATGTTTGATGGGACAGTGTAGAGGAAGCTTTCGTCTGTATTTAAACCCCTGTACCTGTCCTGGGAGCGTTTGATGGGACAGTGTAGAGGGAGCTTTACTCTGTATCTAACCCCCCTGTACCTTGCCCCGGGAGTGTTTGATGGGACAGTGTAGAGAGAGCTTTACTCTGTATCTAACCCCCTGTACCTGCCCTGGTAGAGTTTGATGGGACAGGGTAGAGAGAGCTTTACTCTGTATCTAACCCCGTGCTCTACCTGCCATGGGAGTGTTTGATGGGACAGTGTTGTGGGAGATTAAATTAGAGAACAGTCGATCTCTGTAATCAATGTCCAAGCATCAGAGAGACAGATAGAGAGTGAGAGAAGCAGAGACAGAGCGAGAGAAAGTGATGGACAGAGAGGAGGAGGGAGTGAGAGAGAGAAGCAGAGAGAGAGGGAGAAAGAGAGGGAGGGAGAGAGAGAGAGAGAGAGAGAGAGAGAGAGAGAGAGAGAGAAGCAGAGACAGAGGGAGAGAGAGAGTGAAAGAGAGAATGAGGTGGAGAGAGAGAGACAGAGAGAAGCAGGGACAGAGAGGGGGAGGGAGAGAGAGAGAGAGAGAGAAGCAGAGACAGAGGGAGGGAGAGAGGGAAAGAGAGAGGGAGGGAGATAGAGAGAGAGAAGCAGAGAAGAGGGAGAGAGAGAGAGAAGCAGAGACAGAGGGAGCGAGAGAGGGACAGAGAGGGAGAGGGAGAGACACACACAGACACACAGCTCCCCCCCACAGATACACGGAGATACCAGACCTCAGCACACTAAGGTGAATTCCCGGAGGGAGATTATTTCACCTGGTTTTCCTGGTTGTGGATTCCCTGTGTTGGAGTTTGTTGCGAGATCTAGAGAAAGCAAAAAGTGATTGTTACAATGCTAGTGTAAAATGGCGGTCCCTGAGCTGCAAATGTGTCTGTGGGTCAGACAGCCTTGTGCTGATTAACATCTCAATGGTCAGGGCCAGGGTGAGTCACACAGTTACTGAGGTGTGCGCTGTCTGGGGACATTTACATGTGAATGGGCCCAGGGCAGGGAGCACGGAGAGAGAGATTACACACCATCTCATATATCCCCTAACCCAGGGTCACAGGGTCAGTGACACCCCTCCCTAACCCAGGGTCAGTGACCCCCCCTCCCTAATCCAGTGTCAGTGACCCCCCTCCCTAACCCAGGGTCAGTGACCCCCTCTCCCTAACCCAGGGTCAGTGACACCCCCTCCCTAACCCAGTGTCAGTGACCCCCCCTCCCTAACCCAGGGTCACTGACCCCCCATCCCAAACCCAGGTTCAATGACACCCCCTCCCTAACCCAGTGGTCAGTGACCCCCCCCTCCCTAACCCAGCGTCAGTGACCCCCCTCCCGAACACAGGGTCACAGGTTCAGTGACCACCCCTCCCTAACCCAGGGTCAGTGAGCCCCCCTTCCTAACCCAGTATCAGTGACCCCCCTCCCTAACCCAGGGTCACAGGGTCAGTGACCCCCCCTCCCTAACCCAGGGTCAATGACCCCCCTCCCTTACCCAGGGTCAGTGACCCCCACCTCCCTAACGCAGGGTCAGTGAACTCCCCTCCCTAACCCAGGGTCAGTGACTCTCCCTCCCTAACCCAGGGTCAGTGACTTCCCCTCCCTAACCCAGGGTCAGTGACTCGCCACTCCCTAACCCAGGGTCAGTGACCCCCCCTCCCTAACCCAGGGTCAGTGACCCCCCCTCTCTAACCCAGGGTCAGTGACCCCCCCTCCCTAACCCAGGGTCAGTGACCCCCCCTCTCTAACCCAGGGTCAGTGACCCCCCCTCTCTAACCCAGGGTCAGTGACTCGCCACTCCCTAACCCAGGGTCAGTGACCCCCCCTCCCTAACCCAGGTTCAGTGACCCCCCCTCCCTAACCCACGGTCAGTGACCCCCCTCCCTAACACAGGGTCAGTGACCCCCCCTCTCTAACCCAGGGTCAGTGACCCCCCCTCCCTAGCTCAGGGTCAGTGACTCCCCCTCCCTAACCCAGGGTCAGTGACTCCCCTCCCTAACCCAGGGTCAGTGACTTCCCCTCCCTAACCCAGGGTCAGTGACTTCCCCTCCCTAACCCAGGGTCAGTGACTCGCCACTCCCTAACCCAGGGTCAGTGACCCCCCCTCCCTAACCCAGGGTCAGTGACCCCCCCTCCCTAACCCACGGTCAGTGACCCCCCTCCCTAACCCAGGGTCAGTGACCCCCCCTCTCTAACCCAGGGTCAGTGACCCCCCCTCCCTAACCCAGGGTCAGTGACTCCCCCTCCCTAACCCAGGGTCAGTGACTCCCCTCCCTAACCCAGGGTCAATGACCCGCCTCCCTAACCCAGGGTCACTGTATCTAACCACTTGTACCTGCCCTGGGAGTGTTTGATGGGACAGTGTAGAGGGAGCTTTACTCTGTATCTAACCCCCTGTACCTGCCCTGGGAGTGTTTGATTGGACAGTGTAGAGGGAGCTTTACTCTGTATATAACCCCCTGTACCTGCCCTAGGAGTGTTTGATGGGACAGTGTAGAGGGAGCTTTACTCTGTATCTAACCCCCTGTCCTTGCCCTGGGAGTGTTTGATGGGACAGTGTTGAGGGAGCTTTACTCTGTATCTAACCCCATGTATCTGCCCCCGAGTGTTTGCTGGGACAGTGTAGAGGGATTTTTATTCTGTATCTAATCCCCTGTACCTGCCCTGGTAGTGTTTGATGGGACAGTGTAGAGGGAGCTTTACTCTGTATCTAAACCCCTGTAACTGCCCTGGGACTGTTTGATGGGACAGTGTAGAGGGAGCTTTACTCTGTATCTAACTCCCTGTACCTGCCCTGGGAGTGTTTGATGGGACATTGTAGAGGGAGCTTTACTCTATCTAACACCCTGTACCTGCCCAGGGAGGGTTTGATGGGACAGTGTAGAGGGAGCTTTACTCTGTATCTAACCACCTGTACCTGCCTTGTGAGTTCTTGATGTGACAGTGTAGAGGGAGCTTGACTCTGTATCTAACCCCCTGTACCTGCCCTGGGAGTATTTGATGGGACAGTGTCGAGGGAGCTTGACTCTGTATCTAACCCCCTGTACCTGCCCTGGGAGTGTTTGATGGGACAGTGTCGAGGGAGCTTTACTCTGTATCTAACCCCCTGTACCTGCCCTGGGAGTGTTTGATGGGACAGTGTCGAGGAAGCTTTACTCTGTATCTAACCCCCTGTACCTGCCCTGGGAGTGTATGATGGACAGTGTAGAGGGAGCTTTACTCTGTATCTAACCTCCTGTACCTGTCCTGGGATTGTTTGATGGGACAGTGTAGAGGGAGCTTTACTCTGCATCTAAGCCCCTGTACCTGTCCTGGGAGTGTTTGATGGGACAGTGTAGAGGGAGCTTTACTCTGTATCTAACCTCCTGTACCTGCCCTAGGAGTATTTAATGGGACAGTGTAGAGGGAGCTTTACTCTCTATCTAACCCCCTGTACCTGCCCTGGGAGTGTTTGATGGGACAGTGTAGAGGGAACTTTACTCTGTATCTAAACACCTGTACCTGCCCTGGGAGTGTTTGATGGGACAGTGTAGAGGGAGCTATACTCTGTATCTCACCCCCTGTACTGCCCTGGGAGTGTTTGATGGGACAGTGTAGAGGGAGCTTTACTCTCTATCTAACCCCCTGTACCTGCCCTAGGAGTGTGTGATGGGACAGTGTAGAGGCAGCTTTACTATGTATCTAACTCCCTGTATCTGCCCTGGGACTGTTTGATGGGACAGTGCAAAGGGAGTTTTACTCTGTATATAACCCAGTGCAGTACCTGCCCTGCGAGTGTTTGATGGGACAGTGTAGAGGGAGTTTTACTCTGTATCTAACTCGCTGTACCTGTCCTGGGAGTGTTTGATGGGACAGTGTTGAGGGAGCTTTACTCTGTATCTAAGCCCCTGTACCTGTCCTGGGAGTGTTTGATGGGACAGTGTAGAGGGAGCTTTACTCTGTATCTAACCTCCTGTACCTGCCCTAGGAGTGTTTAATGGGACAGTGTAGAGGGAACTTTACTCTGTATCTAAACCCCTGTACCTGCCCTGGGAGTGTTTGATGGGACAGCGTAGAGGGAGCTATACTCTGTATCTCACCCCCTGTACTGCCCTGGGAGTGTTTGATGGGACAGTGTAGAGGGAGCTTTACTCTCTATCTAACCCCCTGTACCTGCCCGAGGAGTGTGTGATGGGACAGTGTAGAGGCAGCTTTACTATGTATCTAACCACCTGTATCTGCCCTGGGATTGTTTGATGGGACAGTGCAAAGGGAGTTTTACTTTGTATATAACCCAGTGCAGTACCTGCCCTGCGAGTGTTTGATGGGACAGTGTAGAGGGAGTTTTACTCTGTATCTAACTCGCTGTACCTGTCCTGGGAGTGTTTGATGGGACAGTGGAGAGAGAGCTTTACTCGGTATCGAACCGCCTGGACCTGTCCTGGGAGTGTTTGATGGGACAGTGTAGAGGGAGCTTTACTCTGAATCTAACCCCCTGTATCTGCCCTTGAAGTGTTTGATGGGACAGTGCAGAGGGAGCTTTACTCTGTATCTAACCCCATGCTGTATTGCCCTGGGAGTGTTTGATGGGACAGTGTCGAGGGATTTTACTCGCTACCTAACCCCCTGTACCTGCCCTGGGAGTGTTTGATGGGACAGTGTGAGAGAGAGCTTTACTCTGTATCTAACCACCTGTACCTGCCCTGGGAATGTTTTATGGGGCAGTGTAGAGGGAGATTTACTCTGTATCTAACCCCCCTGTCCCTGCCCTGGGAGTGTTTGATGGGACAGTGTAGAGGGAGCTTTACTCTGTATCTAACCCCATGCTGTACCTGCCCTGGGAGTGTTTGATGGGACAGTGCAGAGGGAGCTTTACTCTGTATCTAACTCCATGCTGTACCTGCCCTGGGAGTGTTTGATGGGACACTGCAGAGGGAGCTTTACTCTGTATCTAACCCCCTGTACCTGCCCTGGGAATGTTTGATGCGTCAGTGTAGAGGGAGCTTTACTCTGTATCTAACCTCCTGTACCTGTCCTGGGAGTGTTTGATGGGACAGTGTAAAGGGAGCTTTACTCTGTATCTAACCCCCTGTACTGCCCTGGGAGTGTTTGATGAGACAGTGTAGAGGGAGCTTTACTCTCTATTTAACCCCCTGTACCTGCCCTAGGAGTGTGTGATGGGACAGTGTAGAGGCAACTTTAATCTGTATCTAACCCCCTGTACCTGCCCTAGGAGTGTTTGATGGGACAGTGCAGAGGGAGCTTTACTCTGTTTCTAACCCCTTGTACCTGCCCTGGGAGAGTTTGATGGGACAGTGTAGAGGTAGCTTTACTCTGTATCTAACCCCCTGTATCTGCCCTTGAAATGTTTGATGGGGCCGTGCACAGGGAGCTTTACTCTGTATCTAACCCCATGTTGTATTGCCCTGGTTTGTTTGATGGGACAGTGTAGAGGGAGCTTTACTCTGTATCTAACCCCGTGCTGTACCTGCCCTGAGAATGTTTGATGGGACAGTGTAGAGGAAGCTTTCGTCTGTATTTAAACCCCTGTACCTGTCCTGGGAGCGTTTGATGGGACAGTGTAGAGGGAGCTTTACTCTGTATCTAACCCCCCTGTACCTTGCCCCGGGAGTGTTTGATGGGACAGTGTAGAGAGAGCTTTACTCTGTATCTAACCCCCTGTACCTGCCCTGGTAGAGTTTGATGGGACAGGGTAGAGAGAGCTTTACTCTGTATCTAACCCCGTGCTCTACCTGCCATGGGAGTGTTTGATGGGACAGTGTTGTGGGAGATTAAATTAGAGAACAGTCGATCTCTGTAATCAATGTCCAAGCATCAGAGAGACAGATAGAGAGTGAGAGAAGCAGAGACAGAGCGAGAGAAAGTGATGGACAGAGAGGAGGAGGGAGTGAGAGAGAGAAGCAGAGAGAGAGGGAGAGGGAGAGGGAGGGAGAGAGAGAGAGAGAGAGAGAGAGAGAGAGAGAGAAGCAGAGACAGAGGGAGAGAGAGAGTGAAAGAGAGAATGAGGTGGAGAGAGAGAGACAGAGAGAAGCAGGGACAGAGAGGGGGAGGGAGAGAGAGAGAGAGAGAGAAGCAGAGACAGAGGGAGGGAGAGAGGGAAAGAGAGAGGGAGGGAGAGACACACACAGACACACAGCTCCCCCCCACAGATACACTGAGATACCAGACCTCAGCACACTAAGGTGAATTCCCGGAGGGAGATTATTTCACCTGGTTTTCCTGGTTGTGGATTCCCTGTGTTGGAGTTTGTTGCGAGATCTAGAGAAAGCAAAAAGTGATTGTTACAATGCTAGTGTAAAATGGCGGTCCCTGAGCTGCAAATGTGTCTGTGGGTCAGACAGCCTTCTGCTGATTAACATCTCAATGGTCAGGGCCAGGGTGAGTCACACAGTTACTGAGGTGTGTGCTGTCTGGGGACATTTACATGTGAATGGGCCCAGGGCAGGGAGCACGGAGAGAGAGATTACACACCATCTCATATATCCCCTAACCCAGGGTCACAGGGTCAGTGACACCCCTCCCTAACCCAGGGTCAGTGACCCCCCCTCCCTAATCCAGTGTCAGTGACCCCCCTCCCTAACCCAGGGTCAGTGACCCCCCCTCTCTAACCCAGGGTCACAGGGTCAGTGACACCCCTCCCTAACCCAGTGTCAGTGACCCCCCCTCCCTAACCCAGGGTCACTGACCCCCCATCCCAAACCCAGGTTCAATGACACCCCCTCCCTAACCCAGTGGTCAGTGACCCCCCCCTCCCTAACCCCGCGTCAGTGACCCCCCTCCCGAACACAGGGTCACAGGTTCAGTGACCACCCCTCCCTAACCCAGGGTCAGTGAGCCCCCCTTCCTAACCCAGTATCAGTGACCCCCCTCCCTAACCCAGGGTCACAGGGTCAGTGACCCCCCCTCCCTAACCCAGGGTCAATGACCCCCCTCCCTTACCCAGGGTCAGTGACCCCCACCTCCCTAACGCAGGGTCAGTGAACTCCCCTCCCTAACCCAGGGTCAGTGACTCTCCCTCCCTAACCCAGGGTCAGTGACTTCCCCTCCCTAACCCAGGGTCAGTGACTCGCCACTCCCTAACCCAGGG
Source organism: Pristiophorus japonicus (assembly GCF_044704955.1). NCBI lineage: Eukaryota > Metazoa > Chordata > Chondrichthyes > Pristiophoridae > Pristiophorus > Pristiophorus japonicus. The sequence continues at coordinate 59,969 of NW_027254765.1, forward strand.
TCAGTGACCCCCCCTCCCTAACCCAGGGTCAGTGACCCCCCCTCTCTAACCCAGGGTCATTGACCCCCCCTCCCTAGCCCAGGGTCAGTGACTCCCCCTCCCTAACCCAGGGTCAGTGACTCCCCTCCCTAACCCAGGGTCAGTGACTTCCCCTCCCTAACCCAGGGTCAGTGACTCGCCACTCCCTAACCCAGGGTCAATGACCCCCCCTCCCTAACCCAGGGTCAGTGACCCCCCCTCCCTAACCCACGGTCAGTGACCCCCCTCCCTAACCCAGGGTCAGTGACCCCCCCTCTCTAACCCAGGGTCAGTGACCCCCCCTCCCTAACCCAGGGTCAGTGACTCCCCCTCCCTAACCCAGGGTCAGTGACTCCCCTCCCTAACCCAGGGTCAATGACCCGCCTCCCTAACCCAGGGTCACTGTATCTAACCACTTGTACCTGCCCTGGGAGTGTTTGATGGGACAGTGTAGAGGGAGCTTTACTCTGTATCTAACCCCCTGTACCTGCCCTGGGAGTGTTTGATTGGACAGTGTAGAGGGAGCTTTACTCTGTATATAACCCCCTGTACCTGCCCTAGGAGTGTTTGATGGGACAGTGTAGAGGGAGCTTTACTCTGTATCTAACCCCCTGTCCTTGCCCTGGGAGTGTTTGATGGGACAGTGTTGAGGGAGCTTTACTCTGTATCTAACCCCATGTATCTGCCCCCGAGTGTTTGCTGGGACAGTGTAGAGGGATTTTTATTCTGTATCTAATCCCCTGTACCTGCCCTGGTAGTGTTTGATGGGACAGTGTAGAGGGAGCTTTACTCTGTATCTAAACCCCTGTACCTGCCCTGGGACTGTTTGATGGGACAGTGTAGAGGGAGCTTTACTCTGTATCTAACTCCCTGTACCTGCCCTGGGAGTGTTTGATGGGACATTGTAGAGGGAGCTTTACTCTATCTAACACCCTGTACCTGCCCAGGGAGGGTTTGATGGTACAGTGTAGAGGGAGCTTTACTCTGTATCTAACCACCTGTACCTGCCTTGTGAGTTCTTGATGTGACAGTGTAGAGGGAGCTTGACTCTGTATCTAACCCCCTGTACCTGCCCTGGGAGTATTTGATGGGACAGTGTCGAGGGAGCTTGACTCTGTATCTAACCCCCTGTACCTGCCCTGGGAGTGTTTGATGGGACAGTGTCGAGGGAGCTTTACTCTGTATCTAACCCCCTGTACCTGCCCTGGGAGTGTTTGATGGGACAGTGTCGAGGAAGCTTTACTCTGTATCTAACCCCCTGTACCTGCCCTGGGAGTGTTTGATGGACAGTGTAGAGGGAGCTTTACTCTGTATCTAACCTCCTGTACCTGTCCTGGGAGTGTTTGATGGGACAGTGTAGAGGGAGCTTTACTCTGTATCTAACCCCCTGTACTGCACTGGGAGTGTTTGATGAGACAGTGCAGAGGGAGCTTTACTCTCTATCTAACCCCCTGTACCTGCCCTAGGAGTGTGTGATGGGACAGTGTAGAGGCAGCATTAATCTGAATCTAACCCCCTGTACCTGCCCTAGGAGTGTTTGATCGGACAGTGCAGAGGGAGCTTTACTCTGTATCTAACCCCTTGTACCTGCCCTGGGAGTGTTTGATGGGACAGTGTAGAGGTAGCTTTACTCTGTATCTAACCCCCTGTATCTGCCCATGAAGTGTTTGATGGGACAGTGCAAAGGGAGCTTTACTCTGTATCTAACCCCATGTTGTATTGCCCTGGGATGTTTGATGGGACAGTGTAGAGGGAGCTTTACTCTGTATCTAACCCCGTGCTGTACCTGCCCTGAGAATGTTTGACGGGACAGGGTAGAGGGAGCTTTACTCTGTATCTAACGACCTGTACCTGCCCTGGGAGTGTTTGATGGGACAGTGTAGAGGGAGCTTCACTCTGTATCTAACCCCGTGCTGTACCTGCCCTGGGAGTGTTTGATGGGACAGTGTAGAGGAAGCTTTACTCTGTATTTAAACCCCTGTACCTGTCCTGGGAGCGTTTGATGGGACAGTGTAGAGGGAGCTTTACTCTGCATCTAACCCCCCTGTACCTTGCCCCGGGAGTGTTTGATGGGACAGTGTAGAGAGAGCTTTACTCTGTATCTAACCCCCTGTACCTTCCCTGGTAGAGTTTGATGGGACAGGGTAGAGAGAGCTTTACTCTGTATCTAACCCCGTGCTCTACCTGTCCTGGGAGTGTTTGATGGGACAGTGTTGTGGGAGATTAAATTAGAGAACAGTCGATCTCTGTAATCAATGTCCAAGCATTAGAGAGACAGATAGAGAGTGAGAGAACCAGAGACAGAGCGAGAGAAAGTGATGGACAGAGAGGAGGAGGGAGTGAGAGAGAGAAGCAGAGAGAGAGGGAGAGGGAGAGGGAGGGAGAGAGAGAGAGAGAGAGAGAGAGAGAGAAGCAGAGACAGAGGGAGAGAGAGAGTGAAAGAGAGAATGAGGTGGAGAGAGAGAGAGAGAGAGAAGCAGGGACAGAGAGGGGGAGAGAGAGAGAGAGAGAGAGAGAGAAGCAGAGAAAGAGGGAGAGAGAGAGGGAAAGAGAGAGGGAGGGAGATAGAGAGAGAGAAGCAGAGACAGAGGGAGAGAGAGAGAGGGACAGAGAGGGGGAGGGAGAGAGAGAGAGAAGCAGAGACAGAGGGAGCGAAAGAGGGACAGAGAGGGGGCGGGAGAGACACACACAGACACACAGCTCCCCCCCACAGATAGACTGAGATACCAGACCTCAGCTCACGAAGGTGAATTCCCGGAGGGAGATTATTTCACCTGGAATTCCTGGTTGTGGATTCTCTGGGTAGGAGTCTTGTTGCGAGATCTAGAGAAAGCAAAAAGTGATTGTTACAATGCTAGTGTAAAATGGCGGTCGCTGAGCTGCAAATGTGTCTGTGGGTCAGACAGCCTTGTGCTGATTAACATCTCAATGGTCAGGGCCAGGGTGAGTCACACAGTTACTGAGGTGTGTGCTGTCTGGGGACATTGACATGTGAATGGGCCCAGGGCAGGGAGCACGGAGAGAGACATTACACACCATCTCATATATCCCCTAACCCAGGGTCACAGGTTCAGTGACACCCCTCCCTAACCCAGGGTCAGTGACCCCCCTCCCTAATCCAGTGACCCCCCTCCCTAACCCAGGGTCAGTGACCCCCCCTCTCTAACCCAGGGTCGCAGGGTCAGTGAGCCCCCCTCCCTAACCCAGTATCAGTGACCCCCCCTCCCTAACCCAGGGTCAGTGACCCCCCCATCCCAAACCCAGGGTCAGTGACACCCCCTCCGTAACCCAGGGTCAGTGACCCCCCCCTCCCTAACCCAGGGTCAGTGACCCCCCTCCCTAACCCAGGGTCACAGGTTCAGTGACCCCCCACTCCCTAACCCAGGGTCAGTGAACCCCCCTCCCTAACCCAGGGTCAGTGACTCTCCTTCCCTAACCCAGGGTCAGTGACCCCCCTCCCTAACCCAGGGTCAGTGACTCCCCCTCCCTAACCCAGTGTCAGTGACTCCCCACTCCCTAACTCAGGGTCAGTGACCCCCCCTCCATAACCCAGGGTCAATGACCCCCCCTCCCTAACCCAGGGTCAGTGACCCCCCTCCCTAACCCAGGGTCAGTGACCCCCCCTCCATAACCCAGGGTCAATGACCCCCCCTCCCTAACCCAGGGTCAGTGACCCACCTCCCTAACCCAGGGTCAGTGACACCCCCTCTCTAACCCAGGGTCAGTGACCCCCCCTCCCTAACCCAGGGTCAGTGACTCCCCCTCCCTAACCCAGGGTCAGTGACTCCCCCCTCCGTAACCAAGGGTCAGGGAACCCCCCTCCCTAACCCAGGGTCTGTGATCCCCCCTCCCTAACCCATGGTCAGTGACCCGCCACCCTAACCCAGGGTCACTGTATCTAACCACTTGTACCTGCCCTGAGAATGTTTGATGGGACAGTGTTGAGGGAGCTTGACTCTGTATCTAACCCCATGTATCTGCCACGCGAGTGTTTGCTGGGACAGTGTAGAGGGATTTTTATTCTGTATCTAATCCCCTGTACCTGCCCTGGTAGTGTTTGATGGGACAGTGTAGAGGGAGCTTTACTCTGTATCTAAACCCCTGTACCTGCCCTGGGACTGTTTGATGGGACAGTGTAGAGGGAGCTTTACTCTGTATCTAACTCCCTGTACCTGCCCTGGGAGGGTATGATGGGACATTGTAGAGGGAGCTTTACTCTGTATCTAACACCCTGTACCTGCCCAGGGAGTGTTTGATGGGACAGTGTAGAGGGAGCCTTACTCTGTATCTAACCACCTGTACCTGCCTTGTGAGTTCTTGATGGGACAGTGTAGAGGGAGCTTGACTCTGTATCTAACCCCCTGTACCTGCCCTGGGAGTATTTGATGGGACAGTGTCGAGGGAGCTTGACTCTGTATCTAACCCCCTGTACCTGCCCTGGGAGTGTTTGATGGGACAGTGTAGAGAGAGCTTTATTCTGTATCTAACCCCGTGCTCTACCTGCCCTGGGAGGGTTTGATGGGACAGTTTTGTGGGAGATTAAATTAGAGAACAGTCGATCTCTGTAATCAATGTCCAAGCATCAGAGAGACAGATAGAGAGTGAGAGAAGCAGAGACAGAGCGAGAGAAAGTGATGGACAGAGAGGAGGAGGGAGTGAGAGAGAGAAGCAGAGAGAGAGGGAGAGGGAGAGGGAGGGAGAGAGAGAGAGAGAGAGAGAGAGAGAGAGAGAGAGAGAGAGAGAGAGAAGCAGAGACAGAGGGAGAGAGAGAGTGAAAGAGAGAATGAGGTGGAGAGAGAGAGAGAGAGAAGCAGGGACAGAGAGGGGGAGGGAGAGAGAGAGAGAGAAAGAGAAGCAGAGACAGAGGGAGAGAGAGAGGGAAAGAGAGGGGGAGGGAGATAGAGAGAGAGAAGCAGAGAAGAGGGAGAGAGATAGAGGGACAGAGAGGGAGAGGGAGAGAGAGAGAGAAGCAGAGACAGAGGGAACGAGAGATGGACAGAGAGGGGGCGGGAGAGACACACACAGACACACAGCACCCCCCCCCACAGATACACTGAGATACCAGACCTCAGCTCACTTAGGTGAATTCCCGGAGGGAGATTATTTCACCTGGTTTTCCTGGTTGTGGATTCCCTGTGTTGGAGTTTGTTGCGAGATCTAGAGAAAGCAAAAAGTGATTGTTACAATGCTAGTGTAAAATGGCGGTCCCTGAGCTGCAAATGTGTCTGTGGGTCAGACAGCCTTGTGCTGATTAACATCTCAATGGTCAGGGCCAGGGTGAGTCACACAGTTACTGAGGTGTGCGCTGTCTGGGGACATTTACATGTGAATGGGCCCAGGGCAGGGAGCACGGAGAGAGAGATTACACACCATCTCATATATCCCCTAACCCAGGGTCACAGGGTCAGTGACACCCCTCCCTAACCCAGGGTCAGTGACCCCCCCTCCCTAATCCAGTGTCAGTGACCCCCCTCCCTAACCCAGGGTCAGTGACCCCCTCTCCCTAACCCAGGGTCAGTGACACCCCCTCCCTAACCCAGTGTCAGTGACCCCCCCTCCCTAACCCAGGGTCACTGACCCCCCATCCCAAACCCAGGTTCAATGACACCCCCTCCCTAACCCAGTGGTCAGTGACCCCCCCTCCCTAACCCAGCGTCAGTGACCCCCCTCCCGAACACAGGGTCACAGGTTCAGTGACCACCCCTCCCTAACCCAGGGTCAGTGAGCCCCCCTTCCTAACCCAGTATCAGTGACCCCCCCTCCCTAACCCACGGTCAGTGACCCCCCTCCCTAACCCAGGGTCAGTGACCCCCCCTCTCTAACCCAGGGTCAGTGACCCCCCCTCCCTAACCCAGGGTCAGTGACTCCCCCTCCCTAACCCAGGGTCAGTGACTCCACTCCCTAACCCAGGGTCAATGACCCGCCTCCCTAACCCAGGGTCACTGTATCTAACCACTTGTACCTGCCCTGGGAGTGTTTGATGGGACAGTGTAGAGGGAGCTTTACTCTGTATCTAACCCCCTGTACCTGCCCTGGGAGTGTTTGATTGGACAGTGTAGAGGGAGCTTTACTCTGTATATAACCCCCTGTACCTGCCCTAGGAGTGTTTGATGGGACAGTGTAGAGGGAGCTTTACTCTGTATCTAACCCCCTGTCCTTGCCCTGGGAGTGTTTGATGGGACAGTGTTGAGGGAGCTTTACTCTGTATCTAACCCCATGTATCTGCCCCCGAGTGTTTGCTGGGACAGTGTAGAGGGATTTTTATTCTGTATCTAATCCCCTGTACCTGCCCTGGTAGTGTTTGATGGGACAGTGTAGAGGGAGCTTTACTCTGTATCTAAACCCCTGTACCTGCCCTGGGACTGTTTGATGGGACAGTGCCGAGGGAGCTTTACTCTGTATCTAACTCCCTGTACCTGCCCTGGGAGTGTTTGATGGGACATTGTAGAGGGAGCTTTACTCTATCTAACACCCTGTACCTGCCCAGGGAGGGTTTGATGGGACAGTGTAGAGGGAGCTTTACTCTGTATCTAACCACCTGTACCTGCCTTGTGAGTTCTTGATGTGACAGTGTAGAGGGAGCTTGACTCTGTATCTAACCCCCTGTACCTGCCCTGGGAGTATTTGATGGGACAGTGTCGAGGGAGCTTGACTCTGTATCTAACCCCCTGTACCTGCCCTGGGAGTGTTTGATGGGACAGTGTCGAGGGAGCTTTACTCTGTATCTAACCCCCTGTACCTGCCCTGGGAGTGTTTGATGGGACAGTGTCGAGGAAGCTTTACTCTGTATCTAACCCCCTGTACCTGCCCTGGGAGTGTTTGATGGACAGTGTAGAGGGAGCTTTACTCTGTATCTAACCTCCTGTACCTGTCCTGGGAGTGTTTGATGGGACAGTGTAGAGGGAGCTTTACTCTGTATCTAACCCCCTGTACTGCCCTGGGAGTGTTTGATGAGACAGTGCAGAGGGAGCTTTACTCTCTATCTAACCCCCTGTACCTGCCCTAGGAGTGTGTGATGGGACAGTGTAGAGGCAGCATTAATCTGAATCTAACCCCCTGTACCTGCCCTAGGAGTGTTTGATCGGACAGTGCAGAGGGAGCTTTACTCTGTATCTAACCCCTTGTACCTGCCCTGGGAGTGTTTGATGGGACAGTGTAGAGGTAGCTTTACTCTGTATCTAACCCCCTGTATCTGCCCATGAAGTGTTTGATGGGACAGTGCAAAGGGAGCTTTACTCTGTATCTAACCCCATGTTGTATTGCCCTGGGATGTTTGATGGGACAGTGTAGAGGGAGCTTTACTCTGTATCTAACCCCGTGCTGTACCTGCCCTGAGAATGTTTGACGGGACAGTGTAGAGGGAGCTTTAATCTGTATCTAACGACCTGTACCTGCCCTGGGAGTGTTTGATGGGACAGTGTAGAGGGAGCTTCACTCTGTATCTAACCCCGTGCTGTACCTGCCCTGGGAGTGTTTGATGGGACAGTGTAGTGGAAGCTTTACTCTGTATTTAAACCCCTGTACCTGTCCTGGGAGCGTTTGATGGGACAGTGTAGAGGGAGCTTTACTCTGCATCTAACCCCCCTGTACCTTGCCCCGGGAGTGTTTGATGGGACAGTGTAGAGAGAGCTTTACTCTGTATCTAACCCCCTGTACCTTCCCTGGTAGAGTTTGATGGGACAGGGTAGAGAGAGCTTTACTCTGTATCTAACCCCGTGCTCTACCTGTCCTGGGAGTGTTTGATGGGACAGTGTTGTGGGAGATTAAATTAGAGAACAGTCGATCTCTGTAATCAATGTCCAAGCATTAGAGAGACAGATAGAGAGTGAGAGAAGCAGAGACAGAGCGAGAGAAAGTGATGGACAGAGAGGAGGAGGGAGTGAGAGAGAGAAGCAGAGAGAGAGGGAGAGGGAGAGCGAGGGAGAGAGAGAGAGAGAGAGAGAGAGAGAGAAGCAGAGACAGAGGGAGAGAGAGAGTGAAAGAGAGAATGAGGTGGAGAGAGAGAGAGAGAGAGAAGCAGGGACAGAGAGGGGGAGAGAGAGAGAGAGAGAGAGAGAGAAGCAGAGAAAGAGGGAGAGAGATAGGGAAAGAGAGAGGGAGGGAGATAGAGAGAGAGAAGCAGAGACAGAGGGAGAGAGAGAGAGGGACAGAGAGGGGGAGGGAGAGAGAGAGAGAAGCAGAGACAGAGGGAGCGAAAGAGGGACAGAGAGGGGGCGGGAGAGACACACACAGACACACAGCTCCCCCCCACAGATAGACTGAGATACCAGACCTCAGCTCACGAAGGTGAATTCCCGGAGGGAGATTATTTCACCTGGTTTTCCTGGTTGTGGATTCTCTGGGTAGGAGTCTTGTTGCGAGATCTAGAGAAAGCAAAAAGTGATTGTTACAATGCTAGTGTAAAATGGCGGTCGCTGAGCTGCAAATGTGTCTGTGGGTCAGACAGCCTTGTGCTGATTAACATCTCAATGGTCAGGGCCAGGGTGAGTCACACAGTTACTGAGGTGTGTGCTGTCTGGGGACATTGACATGTGAATGGGCCCAGGGCAGGGAGCACGGAGAGAGACATTACACACCATCTCATATATCCCCTAACCCAGGGTCACAGGTTCAGTGACACCCCTCCCTAACCCAGGGTCAGTGACCCCCCTCCCTAATCCAGTGACCCCCCTCCCTAACCCAGGGTCAGTGACCCCCCCTCTCTAACCCAGGGTCGCAGGGTCAGTGAGCCCCCCTCCCTAACCCAGTATCAGTGACCCCCCCTCCCTAACCCAGTGTCAGTGACCCCCCCATCCCAAACCCAGGGTCAGTGACACCCCCTCCGTAACACAGGGTCAGTGACCCCCCCCTCCCTAACCCAGGGTCAGTGACCCCCCTCCCTAACCCAGGGTCACAGGTTCAGTGACCCCCCACTCCCTAACCCAGGGTCAGTGAACCCCCCTCCCTAACCCAGGGTCAGTGACTCTCCTTCCCTAACCCAGGGTCAGTGACCCCCCTCCCTAACCCAGGGTCAGTGACTCCCCCTCCCTAACCCAGTGTCAGTGACTCCCCACTCCCTAACTCAGGGTCAGTGACCCCCCCTCCATAACCCAGGGTCAATGACCCCCCCTCCCTAACCCAGGGTCAGTGACCCCCCTCCCTAACCCAGGGTCAGTGACCCCCCCTCCATAACCCAGGGTCAATGACCCCCCCTCCCTAACCCAGGGTCAGTGACCCCCCTCCCTAACCCAGGGTCAGTGACACCCCCTCTCTAACCCAGGGTCAGTGACCCCCCCTCCCTAACCCAGGGTCAGTGACTCCCCCTCCCTAACCCAGGGTCAGTGACTCCCCCCTCCGTAACCAAGGGTCAGGGAACCCCCCTCCCTAACCCAGGGTCTGTGATCCCCCCTCCCTAACCCATGGTCAGTGACCCGCCACCCTAACCCAGGGTCACTGTATCTAACCACTTGTACCTGCCCTGAGAATGTTTGATGGGACAGTGTTGAGGGAGCTTGACTCTGTATCTAACCCCATGTATCTGCCATGCGAGTGTTTGCTGGGACAGTGTAGAGGGATTTTTATTCTGTATCTAATCCCCTGTACCTGCCCTGGTAGTGTTTGATGGGACAGTGTAGAGGGAGCTTTACTCTGTATCTAAACCCCTGTACCTGCCCTGGGACTGTTTGATGGGACAGTGTAGAGGGAGCTTTACTCTGTATCTAACTCCCTGTACCTGCCCTGGGAGGGTATGATGGGACATTGTAGAGGGAGCTTTACTCTGTATCTAACACCCTGTACCTGCCCAGGGAGTGTTTGATGGGACAGTGTAGAGGGAGCCTTACTCTGTATCTAACCACCTGTACCTGCCTTGTGAGTTCTTGATGGGACAGTGTAGAGGGAGCTTGACTCTGTATCTAACCCCCTGTACCTGCCCTGGGAGTATTTGATGGGACAGTGTCGAGGGAGCTTGACTCTGTATCTAACCCCCTGTACCTGCCCTGGGAGTGTTTGATGGGACAGTGTAGAGAGAGCTTTATTCTGTATCTAACCCCGTGCTCTACCTGCCCTGGGAGGGTTTGATGGGACAGTTTTGTGGGAGATTAAATTAGAGAACAGTCGATCTCTGTAATCAATGTCCAAGCATCAGAGAGACAGATAGAGAGTGAGAGAAGCAGAGACAGAGCGAGAGAAAGTGATGGACAGAGAGGAGGAGGGAGTGAGAGAGAGAAGCAGAGAGAGAGGGAGAGGGAGAGGGAGGGGGAGAGAGAGAGAGAGAGAGGAGAGAGAGAGAGAGAAGCAGAGAGAGACAGAGGGAGAGAGAGAGTGAAAGAGAGAATGAGGTGGAGAGAGAGAGAGAGAGAAGCAGGGACAGAGAGGGGGAGGGAGAGAGAGAGAGAGAAAGAGAAGCAGAGACAGAGGGAGAGAGAGAGGGAAAGAGAGGGGGAGGGAGATAGAGAGAGAGAAGCAGAGAAGAGGGAGAGAGATAGAGGGACAGAGAGGGAGAGGGAGAGAGAGAGAGAAGCAGAGACAGAGGGAACGAGAGAGGGACAGAGAGGGGGCGGGAGAGACACACACAGACACACAGCACCCCCCCCACAGATACACTGAGATACCAGACCTCAGCTCACTTAGGTGAATTCCCGGAGGGAGATTATTTCACCTGGTTTTCCTGGTTGTGGATTCTCTGCGTTGGAGTCTTGTTGCGAGATCTAGAGAAAGCAAAAAGTGATTGTTACAATGCTAGTGTAAAATGGTGGTCCCTGAGCTGCAAATGTGTCTGTGGGTCAGACAGCCTTGTGCTGATTAACATCTCAATGGTCAGGGCCAGGGTGAGTCACACAGTTACTGAGGTGTGTGCTGTCTGGGGACATTTACATGTGAATGGGCCCAGGGCAGGGAGCACGGAGAGAGAGATTACACACCATCTCATATATCCCCTAACCCAGGGTCACAGGGTCAGTGACACCCCTCCCTAACCCAGGGTCAGTGACCCCCCCTCCCTAATCCAGTGTCAGTGACCCCCCTCCCTAACCCAGGGTCAGTGACCCCCCCTCTCTAACCCAGGGTCGCAGGGTCAGTGAGCCCCCCTCCCTAACGCAGGGTCAGTGACCCCCCCTCCCTAACGCAGTGTCAGTGACCCCCCCTCCCTAACCCAGGGTCAGTGACCCCCCATCCCAAACCCAGGGTCAATGACACCCCCTCCCTAACCCAGTGGTCAGTGACCCCCCCCTCCCTAACCCAGCGTCAGTGACCCCCCTCCCTAACCCAGGGTCACAGGTTCAGTGACCCCCCCTCCCTAACCCAGGGTCAGTGAGCCCCCCTCCCTAACATAGTATCAGTGACCCCCCTCCCTAACCCAGGATCACAGGGTCAGTGAACCCCCCTCCCTAACCCAGGGTCAATGACCCCCCCTCCCTAACCCAGGGCCAGTGAGCCCCCCCTCCCTAACGCAGGGTCCGTGAACCCCCCTCCCTAACCCAGGGTCAGTGACTCTCCCTCCCTAACCCAGGGTCAATGACCCGCCTCCCTAACCCAGGGTCACTGTATCTAACCACTTGTACCTGCCCTGGGAGTGTTTGATGGGACAGTGTAGAGGGAGCTTTACTCTGTATCTAACCCCCTGTACCTGCCCTGGGAGTGTTTGATTGGACAGTGTAGAGGGAGCTTTACTCTGTATATAACCCCCTGTACCTGCCCTAGGAGTGTTTGATGGGACAGTGTTGAGGGAGCTTTACTCTGTATCTAACCCCTTGTATCTGCCCCGCGAGTGTTTGCTGGGACAGTGTAGAGGGATTTTTACTCTGTATATAATCCCCTGTACCTGCCCTGGGACTGTTTGATGGGACAGTGTAGAGGGAGCTTTACTCTGTATCTAACTCCCTGTACCTGCCCTGGGAGTGTTTGATGGAACATTGTAGAGGGAGCTTTACTCTGTATCTAACACCCTGTACCTGCCCAGGGAGTGTTTGATGGGACAGTGTAGAGGGAGCTTTACTCTGTATCTAACCACCTGTACCTGCCTTGTGAGTTCTTGAATGGACAGTGTAGAGGGAGCTTGACTCTGTATCTAACCCCCTGTACCTGCCCTGGGAGTATTTGATGGGACAGTGTCGAGGGAGCTTGACTCTGTATCTAACCCCCTGTACCTGCCCTGGGAGTGTTTGATGGACAGTGTCGAGGGAGATTATCTCTGTATCTATCGCGTGCTGTACCTGCCCTGGGAGTGTTTGATGGACAGTGTAGAGGGAGCTTTACTCTGTATCTAACCCCCTGTACCTGCCCTGGGAGTGTTTCATGGGACAGTGTAGCGGGAAATTTACTCTGTATCTTACCCCCTGGACCTGCCCTGGGAGTGTTTGATGGGACAGTGTAGAGGGAGCTTTACTCTGTATCTAACCCCCTGTACCTGCCCTGGGAGTATTTGATGGGACAGTGCAGAGGGAGCTTTACTCTGTATTTAACCCCTGTACCTGCCCTGGGAGTGTTTGATGGACAGTGTCGAGGGAGATTATCTCTGTATCTATCCCGTGCTGGAGGGACAGACGGTGCGACAGATATATATATTTAGAAATCTCTCTCTCTCTCTCACTGCCGCGCTCCCTCCCCACAGCCCAGTGTCAATCCCAGACTCTCATTCTGTGATTGAAAGCTTTCTGTGATCTATTGATCCCCATCCAACCGTCTCTGATGCTGCCACTGCATTTCTTAGCTCCCTTTCCTCTCCTGTCGCACCCACTGACTTTGCACCATCCGGTCCCCGCTTTAATTGGGCCTGTGCTCAATTATCGGTGCACAACCATAAAGTGCAGTGTGTGGGCGGCGTCGCTTTGAGGTCGCTTGAGGTGGCGCGGAAGCCGGGGCCCCAGAGCGGAATTACGCAATGACGCTGGGTCGGAGATGGAAGTGGGGGCGGGCGCAGTGGCGATTGGTTGGCCCGGCTGTCCATCACCGCACGGGCGGTACTTTGGGGGTCGGGAGCAGGGCGGCGTTCTGGCGCGGGTGTTCGGCCGCAGTGATATGTCAGCCGAGCTGTCCATCAACACCGGCCAGAGGGCGGGATGCTGCCTCACGTGGGCATGCTCACCATTGGCTGAGTTGGCTGTCCATCAGGGAGAGGGGCTGCTGCCATTGGCTGAGGCTCTGGAGGCGCAATACTGCTCGCCCTATCGGTCCTGGCGGGGTATTGCAGCAGTTCTCAAACTCTGTGTTGGCTCTTCGACTGGAAGAGGCACCACCAACCCAACAGAGAGTTTTAAATTTATTTATATTTGTGTGTGTGTCTATATTTGTATATATCTATATGTGTGTGTTTATATATATTTATATATATAGAAACATAGAAAATAGGTGCAGGAGTAGGCCATTCGGCCCTTCTAGCCTGCACCGCCATTCAATGAGTTCATGGCTGAACATTCAACTTCAGTACCCCATTCCTGCTTTCTCGCCATACCCCTTGATCCCCCTAGCAGTAAGGACCTCATCTAATTCCTTTTTGAATATATTTAGTGAATTGGCCTCAACAACTTTCTGTGGTAGAGAATTCCACAGGTTCATCACTCTCTGGGTGAAGAAGTTCCTCCGCATCTCGGTCCTAAATGGCTTACCCCTTATCCTTAGACTGTGACCCCTGGTTCTGGACTTCCCCAACATTGGGAACATTCTTCCTGCATCTAACCTGTCTAACCCCGTCAGAATTTTATATGTTTCTATGAGGTCCCCTCTCATTCTTCTGAACTCCAGTGAATACAAGCCCAGTTGATCCAGTCTTTCTTGATAGGTCAGTCCCGCCATCCCGGGAATCAGTCTGGTGAACCTTCGCTGCACTCCCTCAATAGCAAGAATGTCCTTCCTCAGGTTAGGAGACCAAAACTGCACACAATACTCCAGGTGTGGCCTCACCAATGCCCTGTACAACTGTAGCAACACCTCCCTGCCCCTGTACTCAAATCCCCTTGCTATGAAGGCCAACATGCCATTTGCTTTCTTAATCGCCTGCTGCACCTGCATGCCAACCTTCAATGACTGATGTACCATGACACCCAGGTCTCTTTGCACCTCCCCTTTTCCTAATCTGTCACCATTCAGATAATAGTCTGTCTCTCTGTTTTACCACCAAAGTGGATAACCTCACATTTATCCACATTATACTTCATCTGCCATGCATTTGCCCACTCACCTAACCTATCCAAGTCGCTCTGCAGCCTCACTGCATCTTCCTCGCAGCTCACACTGCCACCCAACTTAGTGTCATCCGCAAATTTGGAGATACTACATTTAATCCCCTTATCTAAATTATTAATGTACAGTGTAAACAGCTGGGGCCCCAGCACAGAACCTTGCGGTACCCCACTAGTCACTGCCTGCCATTCTGAAAAGTACCCATTTACTCCTACTCTTTGCTTCCTCTCTGACAACCAGTTCTCAATCCATGTCAGTACACTACCCCCAATCCCATGTGCTCAAACTTTGCACATCAATCTCTTGTGTGGGACCTTGTCGAACGCCTTCTGAAAGTCCAAATATACCACATCAACTGGTTCTCCCTTATCCACTCTACTGGAAACATCCTCAAAAAATTCCAGAAGATTTGTCAAGCATGATTTCCCTTTCACAAATCCATGCTGACTTGGACCTATCATGTCACCTCTTTCCAAATGCACTGCTATGACATCCTTAATAATTGATTCCATCATTTTACCCACTACCGATGTCAGGCTGACCGCTCTATAATTCCCTGTTTTCTCTCTCCCTCCTTTTTTAAAAAGTGGGGTTACATTGGCTACCCTCCACTCCATAGGAACTGATCCAGAGTCAATGGAATGTTGGAAAATGACTGTCAACGCATCCACTATTTCCAAGGCCACCTCCTTAAGTACTCTGGGATGCAGTCCATCAGGCCCTGGGGATTTATCGGCCTTCAATCCCATCAATTTCCCCAACACAATTTCCCGGCTAATAAGGATTTCCCTCAGTTCCTCCAACTTACTAGACCCCCCGACCCCTTTTATAACCGGAAGGTTGTTCGTGTCCTCCTTCGTGAATACCGAACCAAAGTTCTTGTTCAATTGGTCCGCCATTTCTTTGTTCCCCGTTATGACTTACCCTGATTCTGACTGCAGGGGACCTACATTTGTCTTTACTAACCTTTTTCTCTTTACATATCTATAGAAACTTTTGCAATCCGTCTTAATGTTCCCTGCAAGCTTCTTCTCATACTCCATTTTCCCTGCCCTAATCAAACCCTTTGTCCTCCTCTGCTGAGTTCTAAATTTCTCCCAGTCCCCAGGTTCGCTGCTATTTCTGGCCAATTTGTATGCCACTTCCTTGGCTTTAATACTATCCCTGATTTCCCTTGATAGCCACGGTTGAGCCACCTTCCCTTTTTTATTTCTATGCCAGACAGGAATGTACAATTGTTGTAGTTCATCCATGCGGTCTCTAAATGTCTGCCATTGCCCATCCACAGTCAACCCCTTCAGTATCATTCGCCAATCTATCCTAGCCAATTCACGCCTCATACCTTCAAAGTTAGCCTTCTTTAATTTCTGGACCATGGTCTCTGAATTAACTGTTTCATTCTCCATCCTAATGCAGAATTCCACCATATTATGGTCACTCTTCCCCAAGGGGCCTCGCACAACGAGATTGCTAATTAATCCTTTCTCATTACCTAACACCCAGTCTAAGATGGCCTCCCCCCTAGTTGGTTCCTCGACATATTGGTCTAAAAAACCATCCCTTATGCACTCCAGAAAATCCTCCTCCACCGTATTGCTTCCAGTTTGGTTAGCCCAATCTATGTGCATATTAAAGTCACCCATTATAACTGCTGCACCTTTATTGCACGCACCCCTAATTTCCTGTTTGATGCCCTCCCCAACATCACTACTACTGTTTGGAGGTCTGTACACAACTCCCACTAACGTTTTTTGCCCTTTGGTGTTCTGCAGCTCTACCCATATAGATTCCACAGCATCCAAGCTAATGTCCTTCCTAACTATCTGTGTGTGTGTGTGTCTATATATATTTATATATATATCTGTGTGTGTGTGTCTATATATATTTATATATATATCTGTGTGTGTGTGTCTATATATATTTATATATATATCTGTGTGTGTGTCTATATATATTTATATATATCTGTGTGTGTGTGTCTATATATATTTATATATATCTGTGTGTGTGTGTGTGTCTGTATATATTTATAAATATATCTGTGTGTGTGTGTGTCTATATATATTTATATATATCTGTGTGCGTGTGTCTATATATATTTATATTTATCTGTGTGTGTGTGTCTATATACATTTATATATATCTGTGTGTGTGTGTCTATATATATATATATATATATCTATGTCTGTGTGTGTCTATATATATTTATATATATATCTGTGTGTGTGTGTCTAGATATATTTATATATATATATATCTGTGTGTGTGTATATATATTTATATATATCTGTGTGTGTGTGTGTCTATATATATTTATATATATCTGGGTGTGTGTCTATATATATTTATATACATCTGTGTGTGTGTGTGTGTCTATATATATATATATATGTCTGTATGTGTGTGTCTATATATATTTATATATGTCTGTGTGTGTGTGTCTATATATATTTATATATATCTGTGTGTGTGTGTGTGTCTATATATATTTATATATATCTGTGTGTGTGTCTATATATATTTATATATATATCTGTGTGTGTGTGTGTCTATATATATTTATATATATCTGTGTGTGTGTCTATATATAGTTATATTTATCTGTGTGTGTGTGTCTATATACATTTATATATATCTGTGTGTGTGTGTCTATATATATTTATATATATATCTGTGTGTATGTGTCTATATATATTTATATATATATCTGTGTGTGTGTCTATATATATTTATACATATCTGTGTGTGTGTGTCTATATATATTTATATATATATATATATATATATCTGTGTCTGTGTGTGTCTATATATATTTATATATATATCTGTGTGTGTGTGTCTATCTATATTTATATATATCTGTGTGTGTGTATATATATTTATATATATCTGTGTGTGTGTGTGTCCATATATATATTTATACATATATATCTGTGTGTGTGTCTATATATATTTATATATATCTGGGTGTGTGTCTATATATATTTATATATATCTGGGTGTGTGTCTATATATATTTATATACATCTGTGTGTGTGTGTCTATATATATTTATATATGTCTGTGTGTGTGTGTCTATATATATTTATATATGTCTGTGTGTGTGTTTCTATATATATTTATATATATCTTTGTGTGTGTCTATATATATTTATATATATCTGTGTGTGTGTGTGTGTGTCTATATATATTTATATATATATCTGTGTGTGTGTCTATCTCTATTTATATATATCTGTGTGTGTGTGTCTATATATATTTATATATATCTGTGTGTATGTCTATATATATTTATATATATCTGTGTGTGTGTGTCTATATATATTTATATATATATCTGAGTGTGTGTCTATATATATTTATATATATCTGTGTGTGTGTCTATATATATTTATATATATCTGTGTGTGTGTGTGTCTATATATATGTATATATATCTGTGTGTGTGTCTATATATATTTACATATATCTGTGTGTGTCTATATATATTTACATATATCTGTGCGTGTGTCTATATATATTTATATATATCTGTGTGTGTGTCTATATATATTTATATATATATATATCTGTGTGTGTGTCTATATATATTTATATATATATCTGTGTGTGTCTATATATATTTATATATATATGTGTGTGTGTGTTTCTATATATATATTTAGATATATCTGTGTGTGTGTCTGTATATATTTATATATATCTGTGTGTGTGTGTGTGTTAGCGTTAGTGTTTTCTCTGAAGAATCACTCAACACTCAGAGTCGGTTCCAATGCCTGGCGGCCTTTAATAACGCTCAGCGGGGAGGAAACACACAGACCGTATCCAGGTTTCTCTCCACAGAACAAAGGGTTACATGTACCTTTATATGTTTCACAACAGTTACAAAACAGTTTACTACAGTTACACAGCTCATCACGGCTGGACACAAGCCAATCACAACGATTATAGATTACATATAGGTTCTTTTAACCCAATAGAATTCTCCTAGTATCCAGGGAACCATATGTTCGGTTATTGTCAGCTTGGGCTGATCGATGACTTTATAGGTTCTCTCCATAGTTCTTTCATCTGGGAGAAATAATTGGTTTATAGCCTTGTTTACAGCAAATGGTTTCCCTCTTATCTTTCTTCCTGGGGAATTAATTGGTTTATGACCTTGTTCACAGGAGATGGTTTCCTTCTTATCTCTGTCTTCCCAGGCATTCCTACAGTGGGCCTCACAGGGTTATTGCTCGGTCAGTGAACGTTAAACAGTTCAAAGCTTGACTAACTGATTTCCCATCATGCCTGGGCAGCCATTTTATGTGTGTGTCCATTTAAGCTTATGTGAGTTTTAAATATCCAGCAGGTGCCTAATGACTAAGTCTATATATATATTTCTACTCTCTACAACAATTCCCCCTTTCGGTAAAGGGACTAGTCCTAGTCCCCTTTTAACCGAAATACTGCCTTTATCTGATATTTGTGCACGGCCCGGTATTCCTTGCCTCAACGTGCTGGCCAGTCACGCGGTTTCAGGAGTTCCGGTTGCTTAAATCAAATTAACAAAGGCTAGCTCCTCCCGTCCCCTTATCAAACAGGCCTGTTTAATATCCAGGGAACGGTGATTAGTCCGTTTCCGCCATTTGTGGCGGCTGCATACCTGGCAGGCCATCACGCCCCATGTTATTGCTAAGATTAATTGCATACCGACCAGTGTGTGTGAAATAATTCGGATCCATGTGTGGATGTTCACATTTATTCCCCAGTCCCAGACCTTTCTCCACCAACTCTGACTTTGTAAGTCTACCTCGGTATCTTCTTCCAGTTCTTTGATATTAGTTTGTAGCTGGTGATAGAGTTTTACGGAATGCCCCACTCTGAGTCTTAACTCCCGTAATACCTCGGTTAGATGTGGGATAGGGACCTGCTCTGGCTCGTCATAATCCTGCAAATGATCATGGAGCTGATCAGTTACCTCAATAACTTCGGACTTCCGGCGCCTAACCTGGGTGATATGCGCTTGCCCGATCGCGACAGGTCGTAGTGGTGTAAAGCAAAAGTTTGGCTGCTGTCTGGGGCACTGCAGGTCATTATACTGGTATGAACGCTCTGTGGTAGAGACGCAGTATCTTCCCCTCCCTCCGTAGCCTGCCCTCGCGAAGTGCATGTGTGCGGGCACTATTTCTAGTACACTCCCGTTGGTTCGGTTAAACCCGCACTCGTCTAGTTCCCCTCGGCCCACCGGGTGAGGGCATACTGTGATTTCCCCCCTTTGCTTGCAATCTGCTAGGGAAATCCCAGTAAGTATGTTGTTTCGACGAACGGCAGAGGTGGTGTTTAGGTAGTAGCGTATGGAGACATTTTCCCGTATTACTCCGATATTCTCTAGTTGGTATAAGGGGAACGGCCCTGAGTCCGGCGTTGCTATAACGATCAACAGGACTATCCCTATCCCGGTCGTCCTACCCATCTGGCAATCTGGAATTGCGGGGTATACTCGGGTCAGTCCCTTCAGAGTACAATTATCCAGTGTCCCCCTTTGGTTTGCCAACTGAGCTAAATGTGAACTGTCTATCCAATCGGGTACTTCCCCGCATTGGATCTGCTCGAGGTTGTGGCGGATCTGTCCCACCATCCACAAACCATAAGCATGACAGAGTTGCCCCTGTCTTTGCTTTATTGTATCTTCTTGTTCTCTATCAAGGAGGTGATTGATGGTTTTGGCGTGAGCTTCCAGGACTGAGATGCCATCCAACTGGATGTTGGCACCCTCCTTTCCTAGGTTGGCCTGGTCTTCCTGGTTTTGCGCCACCCTCGCCAATAACCCCTTCATCACCCCTTTAAGCTGTTCTACCCTCTCATTTAACCCTTGTATGTCTATCGAGTTCACTACGGAGGTTCCTGTATTGAAAACGGTAGCAACATCATTTACTATTTCCCTCTTCACCCTGGGTGCTAACCCCTATCCCCGGAACTTACTGGCACCCATGGCATCGGCAGCTGCTGCATTACGACTTTACTGAATACATTGTACATCTTCCTTGACTGTTCGGTACAATATTCCGGCATCTGGATGCCTGAAATATTGATCAGAACAGGCACAATTTCATGTTTAACATTATCATACAATAATTCCCCTTCGTTGTACATTGCAATCCCATTTTCTGGTCCCTTAGTAGTTATGGGACAAGGCAGTTCTTCGGGCAATGTAGTGATTCTTATGGGGCGCGGTGTCGGAGGGGGTGAGAAACATACATACAATGATATTGCAGCTGCCCCCGCCTCCTCGTAATACCCACACAGCCCCATTCCCTTCTTGCGGATGACTGATTGCTGGGATTGTCCCGGAGGCGCGCAAATTATGCCGAAAGTACATTCATCAGGCCCTTTGACATCCCTCCGTTTAATGCATCTGCTCCTTATACCCGTGGAGCACTGTACACATACTCTTATTCTTATTAGGATTCTTATTAGGATTCACTTGTAACCATGCATTAAAATAAGTCCTGTCCTTGCTCCAGTCCTTGGCTGCTGTGATGCACATTCCGTCCGTTAAATTAAACAAGACTCCATAGTTCATATAGTTGTTTATTTCCAGCGTGCTCTGCTGTCCGTCGGTGTTGCCCAGGGTACGTGCATGTCGCAGGGCTATCCATATTACGAGTAGCGCCTTTCGTATTCCCATTCCGGTAAGTATTATCTGTAATTTTAAACAGACGGCCTGGTCGTCACCAGGGGTTAAGTTTTTTGCTCTACGAGTGTCCCTGTCACCCTGCAAAATCAGAAGGACAAGGTTATAATCGAACCATTTCGAGCTGAATCTGTAGGGCCTGCGCCCGTGTCTTTACCCACTTAAATATTACCCAAACTCCTATTGTGACCAAGGCCAAAGCTATTCCTCCAAACATCGCTGTCTGCTTTACCGTTCGGTTGGGTTTGTGCACTACACCTACCCACCGTGGGGTACAGTGGCTCTATTGCCAGAGGTGATGGTGCTATGGCTGCGCACTGCACTATCCGTCTAGTCCCGTTATCTCTTGCAGCCTGTTTATCTTAGCTTTTAACTCTTCAATTTGTTTTATTGAGTATCTATTTCTTTATTGTATCAGGCAAGTATTATTACATAAGCTAGTTCTGTTTTTATTTTTGTTTCCTCTGTTAGGTGAGTCTTTTTTTTTATTACGAAAATCCAAATTAATAATGTTCAGTATAAAACGGCTGTCAATGGAAAGGGTTAACTCCTTTCCAGGTTTGTAAGAAGACCTGATGTCATTACGTGACTTCACGTAATCACCGGAAAAAAAAAAGTCTTTGTGCCTTCAAAACTGGCTTCGAAATTAGGAACCCGTTAAAAACAGCATAAATCATTAGAGTAAACTCCAATGTTTTCTTAACTTCTAATTCAAGTACTTGCCAAAGAATTTTTTTTTAAATTGTTTTAAAACAAGACCACACATACAATAGCAATTTTGTTTACTGAAATTCAATTCTGTTTTTTTTTTATTTCTCTCTTTCTCCTCGTTATCTTCAAACCCCTCCTGCTTGTTTAAACTGTTCGGGACATTTTTGATAAACACTGTCCATTTTGGAAATCTTTTCAAACTGCATTCAAACTTTTTCATAATTGAAATTTCGAATCCATGTAGAGTGTTTTTTACTTATTCCATTTTTTTTTCTCTTCTAATTAAACCAATATCTTTTTCACAGCAAACATCAACTAGTATTTAGTAAGTTATGTCTTTTTCCATTTAGTCCGTTACATCTTTTTTTCCTTTCTTCAAATTAGGTTTTGTATTTTACACGGAGGGTTCGTAACTCCATAAAGTTGTTAATTTAAAATCATTTGTTTACTTTCAAAGTGGCGTCTTTATCTTTTTCTTTTTCTCCATAACTGGAATGGAGTCCAGCTTTGAGAGTTTGAGTGCTGCCTTTCGTTTTCTCAACATGCTCCAGTTTCAAAGTCGTTACTAAAGCTTGCTGTTTTTTAACATTTTCCAAAAGTTCCTTTTACACCTTCGCAGATAGCTCGCCACTTGCCCAGGAGTTTGACCTGATCAGATTTAATTTAATCTTTTTCTTTTTTTTTTTAAATCCACCTCAGTATTTCCTGTGCCTTCTCTGAATATCTCAAAATCCCAATTCAAACTTTGTAATTTCAATCTTTATTTAAAATTTTTTTTTAGAAGCTCTTTTTTTTTAAAGCATTCTTTATCTCATTCCGAGACTAAATTTATGTCTTTCAACCCAATCAATCATTGCATGTTTTCTTTCGGCAAGTAAGTGAGCATGTCAAATAAATATTTTGCTCAACAAAGCTATTCTTTATTTGTTTATTTTCCTAGCTCCGTAACTTATCATCCGAATAAATCCACACCTGCGTTTCTAACTTAAATGTCTTAAAACTTCCCACATACAGGACAACATTACAAAGGGTTAAAAAAAGACTTTCACTCTGTTTCTAAAATAAACAGACACTTGCATTCCTCTTCCAACCAGGCTTTCGGAACATGAAAACATAAAAACATTCATTCTGCAGTCAAAAATCACACAGACACTTCTCACTCAACGATCAGACATTTACAACAGTCTCTCTTCTTGTTTTGGCCGGCTATATTTTTGGATCCATGACCTTTCAGGGAATTCGTAGTTTTATCTAAATAATTCCTCACATAACTAGTTCCTGAGGATTCCACCCTGCTTCAATCATTTTTTCAATTAGCTTCTTTTGTTTTTCCGCCAGGTGGCGGGTAAGCGACCCTTCTGGTCCCCACTCGAGTTTACTTGTTTTCATGGCCATTCCTGGGTAGGACTAGTACCGTTAGGAATCTACTCTCAGAGGTCCGCTTTCTTTCTAGCGCGACTTGTAGTAAACAGTCTCTTGGCTACTGTCAGGTCACAAGTTCTGCTGTTGCACAAATTTATACAATTCTTAAAAACGCGTTTAAGCAATTCCCGCAATGCTCTACGTTTCCTTAACGACAACCTACCACCGCTCAGCCCGTTGGTCCGACCCTGTTCACAGGTTTGGATTCCGTTAGCCGCTGTACACCGCTTGGTTCTACCCCGGGGTATTTCAAATTACACTACTGGGTCCGGAAGATGTCTCTCGGAATCACGATCCCACGGTCTAAGTGTGTTCCCTACGCCTACTTGGTTCCTGGCCGTCACGTGGGACAAAAGTCCTCTTAATTCAGGCTCAGGCTAGCGTTTGAGATATTAGACCGTCTCCTCATGTCGATCAACCAGCTTCCACCTTCCGCACCCTTTATACTTAAAAATTGTTTTTTATACTCACGCAGGTTTTTTCCAAGGGCGTCCAGCGACTCCGGGAAATCCTGCCGACGACGCCATTGTTAGCGTTGGTGTTTTCTCTGAAGAATCAGTCAACACTCAGAGTCGGTTCCAATGCCTGGCGGCCTTCAATAACGCTCAGCGGGGAGGAAACACACAGGACCGTATCCAGGTTTCTCTCCACAGAACAAAGGGTTACATGTACCTTTATATGTTTCACAACAGTTACAAAACAGTTTACTACAGTTACACAGCCCATCACGGCTGGACACAAGCCAATCACAACGATTACAGATTACATATAGGTTATTTTAACCCAATAGAATTCTCCTAGTATCCAGGGAACCATATGTTCGGTTATTGTCAGCTTGGGCTGATCGATGACTTTATAGGTTCTCTCCCTAGTTCTTTCATCTGGGAGAAATAATTGGTTTATAGCCTTGTTTACAGCAAATGGTTTCCCTCTTATCTTTCTTCCTGGGGAATTAATTGGTTTATGACCTTGTTCACAGGAGATGGTTTCCTTCTTATCTCTGTCTTCCCAGGCATTCCTACAGTGGGCCTCACAGGGTTATTGCTCGGTCAGTGAAGGTTCAACAGTTCACAGCTTGAGGACCTGATTTCCATCATGTCTGGGCAGCCATTTTATGTGTGTGTCCATTTAAGCTTATGTGAGTTTTAAATATCCAGCAGGTGCCGAATGCCTAAGTCTATATATATATTTCTACTCTCTAAAACAGTGTGTATGTGTCTATATATATTTATATATATCTGTGAGTGTGTGTGTGTGTGTCTATATATATTTATATATATCTGTGTGTGTGTGTATATATATATTTATATATATCGTTGTGTGTGTGTCTATATATATTTATATATATCTGTGTGTGTGTGTCTATATATATTTATATATATCTGTGTGTGTGTGTCTATATATATATATATATATATCTGTGTGTGTATCTATATATATTTATATATATCTGTGTGTGTGTCTATATATATTTATATATATCTGTGTGTGTGTGTCTATATATATTTATATATATCTGTCTGTGTGTGTCTATATATATTTATATATATCTGTGTGTGTGTGTCTATATATATATTATATATATCTGTGCGTGTGTGTGTGTGTCTATATATATTTATATATATATCTGTGTGTGTGTGTGTGTCTGTATATATTTACATAGATCTGTGTGTGTGTCTATATATATATATATATATATATATATCTGTGTGTGTCTATATATATTTATATATATATATATCTGTGTGTGTGTCTATATATATTTATATATATCTGTGTGTGTGTCTATATATATTTATATATATATATCTGTGTGTGTGTTTCTATATATATATTTATATATATCTGTGTGTGTGTCTAGATATATTTATATATATCTGTGTGTGTGTGTGTATGTGTCTATATATATTTATATATATATCTGTGTGTGTGTGTGTGTCTATATATATTTATATATATCTGTCTGTGTGTGTCTATATATATTTATATATATCTGTGTGTGTGTGTCTATATATATTTTTTTATATCTGTGTGTGTGTGTGTGTCTA